>NC_053028.1:286903349-286995886 GCF_003073215.2 Triticum urartu
TTTAACCTGAGTATTCTGCGCGTGCAAACTGGCTTGCACCCATTGTAGATGGACGCAGAGCTTATCACACCCGATCATCACGTGGTGTCTGGGCACGACGAACTTTGGCAACGGTGCATACTCAGGGAGAACACTTTTATCTTGAAATTTAGTGAGAGATCATCTTATAATGCTACCGTCAATCAAAGCAAGATAAGATGCATAAAAGATAAACATCACATGCAATCAATATAAGTGATATGATATGGTCATCATCATCTCGTGCTTGTGATCTCCATCTCCGAAGCACCATCATGATCACCATCGTCACCGGCGCGACACCTTGATCTCCATCGTAGTATCGTTGTCGTCTCACCAATCTTATGCTTCTACGACTATTGCTACCGCTTAGTGATAAAGTAAAGCATTACAGGGCGATTGCATTGCATACAATAAAGCGACAACCATATGGCTCCTGTCAGTTGCCGATAACTCGGTTACAAAAACATGATCATCTCATACAGTAAAATTTAGCATCATGTCTTGACCATATCACATCACAACATGCCCTGCAAAACAAGTTAGACGTCTTCTACTTTGTTGTTGCAAGTTTTACATGGCTGCTACTAGGCTTAGCAAGAACCGTTCTTACCTACGCATCAAAACCACAACGATAGTTCGTCAAGTTGGTGCTGTTTTAACCTTCTCAAGGACCGGGCGTAGCCACACTCGGTTCAACTAAAGTTGGAGAAACTGACACCCGCCAGCCACCTGTGTGCAAAGCACATTGGTAGAACCAGTCTCGCATAAGCGTATGCGTAATGTCGGCCCGGGCCGCTTCATCCAACAATACCGCCGAACCAAAGTATGACATGCTGGTAAGCAGTATGACTTATATCGCCCACAACTCACTTGTGTTCTACTCATGCATATGACATCTACGCATAAAACCTGGCTCGAATGCCACTGTTGGGGAATGTAGTAATTTCAAAAAATTTCCTACGCACACGCAAGATCATGGTGATGCATAGCAACAAGAGGGGAGAGTGTTGTCTACATACCCTCGTAGACCGTTCGCGGAAGCATTATATCAACGCGGTTGATGTAGTCGTACGTCTTCACGATCTGACCGATCCAAGTACCGAAAGCACGGCACCTCCGAGTTCTGCACACGTTCGGCTCGGTGACGTCCTCGCCTTCTCAATCCAGCAAGAGGGGCGAAGTAGTATATGAGTTCTGGCAGCACGACGGCGTGGTGACGGTGTTGGTGAAGAACGATCTCCACAGAGCTTCGCCTAATCACTACGAAAACTATGACGGAGGATAAACTAGAGGGGACGGGGTTGCCGGCACACGGCTTGGTGTTTCTTGATGTGTCTTGGGTGCTAGCCCTACCCCTCTATTTATATGTTGAGCCTTGGGGTCGAAACTTGGAGTAAAAGCCTCCACAAAGTCAGTTTCACCCGAAAGGCAAGAGTCCTTCTCGGACTCCAGGGCCAGACGCCAGGGTTCCTGGCGTCTGGCCCCAGACGCCAGGGACCCTGGCGTCTGGCCCCTGGACTCCACAAAACTTCCTTTTGCGCTTTCCAAAAACCTTATGGGCTTTCCCCTTTAGCCCAAATAAAGTGTTCTCGTACCCAAACATTTCGGGAAACATCCGGAACCCCTTCCGGTGAATTCCGGAACCCATCCGGAGTCCAAACACTATTATCCCATATATCAATATTTATCTCCGGACCATTCCGGAGTTCCTCGTCATGTCCGTGATCTTATCCGGAACCCCGAACAACATTCGGTCACCAACATACATAACTCATAGTACTATATCGTCAACGAACGTTAAGCGTGCGGACCCTACGGGTTCGAGAACTATGTAGACATGACGGAGACACCTCTCTGGTCAATAACCAATAACGGGACCTGGATGCCCATATTGGCTCCGACATATTCTACGAAGATCTTTATTGGTCAGACCGCATAACAACATACGTTGTTCCCTTTGTCATCGGTATGTTACTTGCCCGAGATTCGATCGTCGGTATCTCAATACCTAGTTCAATCTCGTTACCAGCAAGTCTCTTTACTTGTTCTATAATACATCATCCCGCATCTAACTCATTAGTTGCAATGCTTGCAAGGCTTATAGTGATGTGCATTACCGAGTGGGCCCAGAGATACCTCTCCGACAATCGGAGTGACAAATCCTAATCTCGAAATACGCCAACCCAACAAGTACCTTCGGAGACACCTGTAGAGCACCTTTATAATCACCCAGTTACGTTGTGACATTTTGTGGCACACAAAGTGTTCCTCCGGTAAACGGGAGTTGCATAATTTAAAACAAACCTTCCAAGTACTTCAAGAACTTAAATACTCTTTAATAGATGAAAATAAAAGGATTTCTAATTTCGATAGTAACATAATGTTGGATCCATTCCTTTTGAATTGTCACTTTGTCCATCATGATTCTTGGGAAGAGACATTGGCAATAATTCACCTTGGACAATTTATTTGTGAAAATGTATGTCTATTTAAATCGCACATAAAAAAATCCGGTCAAATTTTCATTGTAAATATGAATTCCTTTGTTATAAGAGCAGCTAAACCTTATTTGGCCACTACAGGAGCAACTGTTAATGGTCATTATGGAGAAATCCTTTACAAGGGAGATAGGTTAGTTACGTTTATATATGAAAAATCGAGATCTAGTGACATAACGCAAGGTCTTCCAAAAGTGGAACAAATCTTTGAAGCGCGTTCAATTGATTCACCTTGGACAATTTATTTGTGAAAATGTATGTCTATTTAAATCGCACATAAAAAAATCCGGTCAAATTTTCATTGTAAATATGAATTCCTTATAAGAGGCTAGATAGGTTAGTTACGTATATATGTCCCTTGGGGCCAAAAGGTTTATCGATCCCAAGGGGTACAGATCCATAATAGACATATAGAGATTATTATACGCCAAGTAACATCAAAAGTGCGGGTTTCCGAAGATGGAATGTCTAATGTTTTTTTTGAAGCGCGTTCAATTGATTCATTATCCCCGAATCTCGAAAGGAGAATTGAGGATTGGAATGAGCGTATACCAAGAATTCTTGGGGTCCCTTGGGGATTCTTGATTGGAGCTGAGCTAACCATAGCCCAAAGTAGTATCTCTTTGGTTAATAAAATCCAAAAGGTTTATCGATCCCAAGGGGTACAGATCCATAATAGACATATAGAGATTATTATACGCCAAGTAACATCAAAAGTGCGGGTTTCCGAAGATGGAATGTCTAATGTTTTTTCGCTCTCATAGTCATAGGAACATATATAAGTCATGAAGAAAGCAATAACAACAAACTAAACAATCAAGTGCTAAGCTAACGGAATGGGTAAAGTCAATCACATCATTCTCCTAATGATGTGATCTCCTTAATCAAATGACAACTCATATCTATGGTTAGGAAACTTAACCATCTTTGATCAATGAGCTAGTCAAGTAGAGGCATACTAGTGACACTCTGTTTGTCTATGTATTCACACAAGTATTATGTTTCCGGTTAATACAATTCTAGCATGAATAATAAACATTTATCATGATATAAGGAAATAAATAATAACTTTATTATTGCCTCTAGGGAATATTTCCTTTAGTACCCAGACTTGCCTGCCTGTGGCCCACGATGTGGCTCCATCGACGGGCCGGTACAGCCCAGCTGCAGCAACAACAACCCAAGACCCTTGCGAGGGGCCAAGCCTCACGAGGCGGACAACACCAAGGCCTCCCTGGGGGCGGCCTCACCAGGCTGGCTCCCGAGGAGCGGAGATATCAAGGCAAGGTGCGCCTCTCAAGGTTCACATGATGTGAGCCATGGCGACCAAGGCCAGCGGGCGCCAGCGGGCGCATTGTACCAGTTTCCCCTTTGGTGCCAAGGAGGCAAGCGCAGGCGCGGAGTCCCGACGAATCAAGCAAATGTTTCCATATCGGTGCAACAAGACCAAGATTGCCAGGACGGCAGCACGGAGGTCATCATGGAGCCCACCTTGGTGTCACCACCAGAGGCTTTCGCGGGTGAAGACTACTTTTGTCAGGATATCTTGTACTAGTTGTCCCCCTTCAAATTTGGCTGTTGTGGGATCCCTTCCCTTCTTGCATTTGGGAAGAGGACCAATGCCGCTATAAATAGGACTTAGCCATTACCATAGAAAGGGGGGTCATTTTTCGGATCACCCTCTCACCCACTAGCTCATCGAGCTCAAGAACACCTCACCTCCTGAGGCTATTCAACCACTGTACTAGTTCATCCTCAGCCCCTTGAGGCAATCCACCACAAAGCTGGAGTAGGTTATTATACCGCAAGGTGGCCCGAACCAGGATAAACTATTGTGTCTCTTGTCCCTTGGGTTCGTCGAGTTAGGCCTAGGAATCACTGAGCAGGAAGATTGCTGAGGACGAGTTCTTCGCACGCACCCCAGTGTTCGAACCCCTCAAGGGTCTACGGAACCCCGGATCCAACATTTGGCGCGCTAGGTAGGGGGTGCGTCGGAGCTTCTCTCCATCCAGTCAGCCCGTCATCGCCCCATAGCTCCGATGTCTGAAGATCCGAGGGCTCACGCCGAGCACTGGGCAGCTTGGCCCGTCCGGGTGGCGTCGTCCGTCCAGGAAGACCTCCACTCCGCGCTCTAGGCGGCCTGTGCACCGCCCAACACCGTCGGACGCGGACGGCACGGGCCAGCGTCGTCCGCCCTCGCACCATGGTGAACGCGTGCCGCTGCTCGATCTCCAGGATACACCACGGCGATGGCATCGCATACTCATTGGGAGCAGGCAAACATGCGAGCTGCAATCATCGTCGTGAGAGCTGCTGCGCTGCAGGTTGGCGGAGGGCGGTCGCAACGCCCTGCTGGAGTGGGTCCCCGAGATTCTTACGCCGTGTGCAAGGGTGCGACACCCTTTTGCACCTAGCTCATGCCGTAGGTGGTGGCAGGGGCACGCGCCCCCGAAATGCCTGGGGGACCCAACAACGTCAACACGGCCTGCGGCGCCGCTCGTCCTACCACGACCGCGCTGCCTCCAGGCGAGGCAAGCTCTAGCGGTCCTCTGCAAGGCTGCGGCGGTGCGTCACCCCATGGGCATCAGGACCAGACACCGGGCCTGGTGGCCCGCGGCATGGGGCACCCAGGCGATGGCCCTGGCGCAGCAACCCCGGAAGCCTACATGCCCCGCATGATGGGCCTGGAGTACATGTCAAGGGAGGGCCTCAGCTTGTTCCCCGAGCCAGGCTGGGAAGAAGGGACGCAAGAGGCTGAGGCCTTCCACGAGGTGCCAGGAAGCTTCACCGACCCCTTCAACAACAACAACCAATGGGTACATCCAGTATCTCAAGAGCATGCTTACTCTAACTATGGGCCGCATGTGAACCACGCAGCGGCGGCGGCCAGAGACCCCAGGGCGGTAGCTCCACCCCCGGTGGAAGAGGCGCGCTAGGGACTGTGCGGGGGGGGGGGGGGGGGGGGGGGGGGGGGGGGGGGGGGGGGGGGGGGGGGGGGGCAGGAGCCAGGGCCTCCCCCGCGCTGCATGGAGCAAGGTGTTGCACGGAGGTAGGTCCTTTGTCGGGGAAGGCGTCGGCGAGCCTTTCCCACGGTAGAGGGCCCGTGGTTGCCAAGGGCGCCGGCAGCATCCCCCTTGACCCTTGGTCTCGTCCTGGTTTCCGAATGCCCCAACGGTGGTCGGGGGTGGCGCAGGGCGGGGCCCTCATCTAGCAATATGAAGCAAGGCTCGCGCCTGTGAAGGTATCCGCTCGTGACACTCTCACGTAATAATGAGTGGGGCTGTACACAGCCCGGAGTCTCCTGAGTGCCATCCTCGGGCCTCACGGGGGCTCCCACCCATGTCCAAGTGGAAGCACCATGCTCCGCGCTGTCCGTCGACACTGTCCCCCAATGACTATGGTCACATCCAGTGAAAGCACTTAGCTCCGCGCTGGTGAGAAGACAAGAAGACTAGCTAGGCGCCAGACGCGGCAATTCGCTTTTGTCTCTTCCTTTGTAACCCGATTCGCCGCCCTTTTGATTGAGATTCGAAGTTCTCATTGTGTTGTCAAAAACGGGGGGAGTTTTCTCGCAATTTGCACCGATTTCTTGCCTTCTGGTTTCTTGCTTTTCTGAGGGGCTTGCACCCGCTCCCCCTGCGAGCGCCTCGCGAGCGAGGGCTGGGTGTGGTACGGCGCGCCAGGCACGCTCAGGTTGGCCCGGCCGACGACGAGGCCACCCAGGCCAAGGATGCAATCACTGCAGGATCATCGCACGCATACCCAGCCACAGTCTAGCATTCGCTCCTCGCAAGGCTCTCTTGGGCGAGCCGACAGGCCCCTGGGGAAGTCAAAACCTCGCGGGCCCCGGAGAGCTCGCCTCAAAAGAAGGGCGCATCTATGACCTCAAGACCCGCTCAAGGCCTACTAAGATCAAGATAAGTCTCGGCGACAACCCTGCTCGGGGGCTCCCAAGCTCGCGATAGCACATTTCAAGTCCAACTTCAAAAAGACAGAACATCAATTTATACATTACAAGGGGCTCCCCCTCCAAAATGCTCTCACGCCCTGCGGGGCCGTGTTCGAGTCTTTGTGTGCAGGTTCAAGCGAAGGAATGCGCCGTCCTGGTCACTCTCATCCATGCTACTCGCGTGGTCACTGACGTCCTCTTCATCATCGTCGTCCGCGCCATCTTCATCCACCACGATCACCGCCATGTCATCCTCGGGGGCAAACTCTCTGACTAGAGCGTCCACATGATCGTCCACCCAGTATGCCAGGTTGTCCCGGATAAACCCGGGCACTAGGGCTATGGCGGCATCAAAATCAAAGTGGGGGTCGAGGTTCTAAAGATGGCTGAAGACGCGTGAGAATGCGCGCCTAAGGAGGCCCCGACTCCTCTCCTCGACGAGCTCACGGGCCCTCACAGCCCGGTCCTCCAAGCGCGTCACAACCTCGGTGAAGAAGCGAAGGTGGCTGGCGTAATTTTCCACGCGAGGATGAGGGGCGCTCTCCTCATAGATGGCACTCAGGGCTCGGTTGGCCCTCACCCTGAGAGCCTGAAGCATGGGGCATGCTGTCACACCCTGATTTTCATGCCACAACACCTAAGCTAATAAATCATGATCAATTGTGGTTTGACAAAAACTTTTGAGTGTTTGGTCTTTGCTTGATTTGATTTTTGTCTGCTGTTTGCAAGTGCTCAAAAATCAAATAAATCCTCCAACTCTTATACTCCTTCCCTTGATCCAAAAAAAACTTTCCCAATGATCATGCCATGTGTATAGGACATAAAAATAATTTCTTGCAAAAATAATTTGGCCAAATAGTATTTTCGAAATTAGTTTTCCAAAAACCCCTGAATTGAGACTTGCACTGCAAGTACTTAATTAAGGGCAGTAAAAATCTTTCCAAAAATATATTTGACTCCTATTAGATATAGTACACCCAGAAACCATAAAAATATAATTTTAAAAGTTATTTTCCTATTTTATTTAAAGGCTTTTTCTTAAGTCTAGAAATGGTCTTTAATAGGTTAAAGTTATTTTAAAGCTTCAAAAATATTTGAGAAAAATCAGGGAAACTCAGTGGACATATATTTTCCATATATAAGAGTTTCAGAACATGGTCATGTTCAAAATATTGGTCAAATCCCTCAAAAACCCATTCTGGATATTTCAAGCTGTTGAAATATTTACAAAGGAAATATTCTCAAAAAATTCCAAGAAAATTCTAGCATGTCAAATATGACATTTCTGACGATCTTGACAAGTATCATGTCATGGAGAATAGTATAACCCCATGAAATCCCCTCAAAACCATTTCTGTCCATTTTGAAGTTTGAGAAACTTTACATTGCCAAACATGTCCAAATGATCTCAAACCTTGTGAACATGCTCAAATGGTCTAATAATTCATCTAGACCAAATGTCACAAGTTATAGAAAATGTTATATTGATCAGAGTGCCCCAAAACCGTTCCTGTCCAGAACTAAATTTGAACAACTCTACATTGGAAACTTTCTCCTTTTGATCTCAACTTTTGTGTACATGTTCAGAAACTCAAATGATGACACTACACCAAGTGGTGCATCAAGGAGAATATATTTGCATGGCTAAATCTTGGAAAGTCCATTTCTTTTGATTTCTAGGGTTTACCAAAGTTGCATTGTCAACTTTCTTCAAATGAGCTCCAACTTGGCGATCAACCTTATTTCTATATGACACTTGATCCTGTTAATCTTCATATCATTTGGAATCCATTTGCTTGCCCAAACCACCATCAAACACCTTCTGGCAGAAACTTAAAATGCATGTTTCGTCCATTTCCACTAATCTCCATGAGCTCAACTTTTTCCCACAGCCCCATCTGGTCCTCCTCTAACCCCTGCATCTTTCCCTGCCCGGGGAGCCATGATGATGGGGGTGAAAAGCTCTTTTTCCCTCTCTGGACAGCACCATTTCTCTCTCTCAACCTCCCTGCTCACTCAAGTGGATCCCCAGGGCATCCAATGCCATTGTCACATTGTTTAATCCCACATGCAGCTTCCAGACACAAGTGGGCGCGTGAGGACGCGAGAAAAAGCTGCGGGTGCCGGCCATTTGCGTGCTCTGGAGCACGTCAGCGTGCTCCCGACCGTTGACGCCGCGCTCCCCCACCACCTCGAGCCTCACCCTCACACTAGTCGAGGTGCCTCGACGTCCGCAACATGCCACTATGCAGGCCCCCTCCTCTCCCCTCCTCTCTCTCACCCGGTTGCGCGTGCCCGACACCGCCCGGCTCGGCCAATGCATGGCCTCGCACGCGCGAGCACCAGAGCCTTGCCCCGCTCCTTCTCTCCCTTCCCCTGGCCGTAGACCATCTCTACAAACGCCCCGGACAAGCACACACGAGCCCCCATGACCCCTAGCAACGGCAACGACCTCGCCGGCGCACTCGTCCACGGTGCACCATCACCCCGCCTTAAATGACCAACCCGAGCCCCTCCTCTGGGCACCGTTCGCTCTCTCTTCCCCCCAGCGACCTCCCAGAGCATCCAGATCCTCCTCCTGTGCCTCCCTTCTCCTCCTACCACCGCACGGCCGCCGCTTCAGCTCGCTCAAATTCGAGCAATGCCGAGCTCACCTCCCTCCCTTTCCTCCACACAAAGACTCCCTGTGGTCCGGCGAACCTCCCCACCTCCTCGAACCGTCGCGGGGATGCTCGAACGCCAAGAGCCACAAATGGCCGACGACCTCCCTCACCACCGTCAAAGCTGCGGTCACCTCAGCCCCCTCCAGCGGCCGTGACCTGCACCAGCGGATGTGCCGCTCCGCGCTGAGCTCACCCATAGGAGGAGCGCCACGAGAGACGGCCGGAGGCACCGGCTATCGCCGGATGAGCACCGGCGTGCGCTCTGCCTCCCCTGCTCTGCCTCGAGCGGGAGGTAGAGGACGACCGCCCCGCCAGCTGGCATGGGGGCCCGCCCGTTAGCGGCAGAGGTGACCGAGCCGGCCCACCAGTCGGGTTAAGTGGAAACGGCTTCGGCCCGATCCGCTTGCCCTGCTGGGTGGCGCCCTCCTGCAGTGCGCATTCGCGTCACCTCCTCCCTCGCGTAGCTGAGCCACTAGGCCGAGCCTAGTAGGCGCTGTTTAGCTGGGCTTCGCCCAGTGCGCTTTATAAGGTTGACTCCCTTTCTTCCTTTTTCTTTTCATAAATATTGTAAAATTCCTAAATAATTCAAATAGACTCCAAATTTGATGATTCTAATTTCTATAAGTTCATAAATTCCCGATCTATCACATGGTGCAAATTGCACATTTTTCCATAAAGATTTTCTTCACAAACATTTATCAAATCCCATTTTTCCATTTCTGTCATAAAATTTAGAAAATCACAGAGGGCTCAAAATTGATCCAAATGCCATGATTCAAACTCCTAGATGCTTCAAAGTTCATAACTTAGTTTATGAACATTTCTCTTAATACTTTCTATACCACACAAAATAATGAGCCATTTCTTCATATTTGTCAACCTTGCAAATTCATAGGAAAATCATTTGAACTCTAAATCCAGTGAAACCAACTCCTACATGCTTCTAAAATCATGGTTTGTTAAATGGGTGCCTTTGCTCATTTTTCAAAAATATATTTCTGTACACTTCTAGCAAATCTATAAACCCCTTGATTCCATCATATCAAAATGTTCAGAAATATCCATTGACCCAATTCCAATGAAACCAGTCTGGTTATTTTTCATATAACTAGAGATGTCCTAGAAAGTAAAATCAATATTTTTAGAGCACTTTTATTTTCTGCCTTGTTGAGTTGCTTATTATGGTTGCTTTCGACGATAGTTGACGAAGTAGACGAAATGCTTGGAGTTGGACCAGAGATATTTGAAGACCTCGAAGACTTTGTTAAAACAGACAAGCAACCCTTTGACCATGATGAACCATTTTCATCTTAATAGCATTTTCGTTGCTTCACTGAGTGCATGATATACCTTGAATGGCAACCTTGCTAGGCTTGCCTCCGTTGCATACTCCATTGATACTTGCATTGTTCATGACTCTACCCTTGCTTAGAGTTGTGTTGGTGAGTTATAGAAATATTATATAGTAAATAGCTACGCAAAGTGGGTTAGGGTTATGCATGGAAAGAAACAAGTGTGGTTTGACATACTTGCAAACAACCCCAGTGGGTGCCACTGATGCCCCTAGGAGATGATGATGAACTAGGTCACTACTTGGTGGAGAAGTAGTGTACCGAGGCTTGATAAAAGTGTTGTTTATAGAGACGGATTATATTTAAGATTTGTCGACTGTCCCAACCTTACATGCGCAACCACTCTACCCTTATATGGGAAGGGGCATTATTGATTACCTAGGCCGATACTAGCTTAGAGCCCGCATTACTAGTGACGGGAGAGTCGTTGTTGCGCTCTCTCGGGACGGGGTCGTGCCAGGTAGGGCGGCCACGACTGTTTTCACAGGGCACCGGACACACCGTTGGTACCCCGTGCTTGTGGTATGTGATGAATATGGGAGCAAGGCCCCACAATTTTAAGATGTGAAATGTTGGGCATGGGGGTTACTACCAATCGAGTGGACTCTATGTTAGTGTCATCTAGGGAAAGATAGTGATCGGGTGCTTACCCCGGGTACTTGAGGTACCACGGGTCATGGATGACACGGAAGTTCCTCGGATCTTGTGGGTAAAGTGTGCAACCTCTGCAGAGTGTAAAACTATTCGAATAGCCGTGTCCACGGTCAAGGACAGTTGGGTGGTGCTGCATAGACTACGTCCATATGTTTCTGACAAACAACACGGTTTGGTAAATCTGTTGACGTGATTCGTGAGGAAGTCACGATGAGCTTGAGCATGAGTTGTTCATAACTCTCTCTCGATGTTGATGTCTGTAACCTCCTAAAACTTGTTGCAGACGCATTCATATCCTTGATAAATGTTGATCATACTTGCATGAGAAAAACTAGCTTTCCGCAAAAATGCCAATTTAGCAGTAGTGCCTTGCATAATTATTCTGTTATCACCCTTGGGTTGCTTGCGAGTACATTCAAAGTACTCATTGGCTTGCCACTGGTTATTTTATTGGCCAGGCATGAAAGAACATGATATGATGAAGAATTCCTCGGTGACGAACATGCGAGCTAGGACGCTTCCCAGTCAGAATGCCTGTAGGGATTAGGGCAGATGGCATGGGTCCAAGTTATCGACGAAGATTTCCGCTGCAAAGTTATACTCAAGACTCAACCATAATGGTCATAATTTATGTAAGACGGTACATATGGATGTAAGACTCTTGTTATTCAGCTTCTGTGTGTTCAGTGAGCATTAATCTCTGGGATCACTGTACATGTGCATTCGGTGATCCTGACTTATGAGTCGGGGTCCCCACAGAGCTGGTATCAGAGCCATCCTGACTGTAGGAAGCCTTAGTTAGCATGGTCGTTAGTTAGGGATAAAACTATTTCCAAAACTATTACCAGTTTTCAAAACTATCTATACTTCTCTTCCCTTCTCAGTTTTTCAAAAACTAAGATATATTTTCCCCTATTGATCTCTTCTCCGTCAAAACTTTTTGCAAATGGTCAGTAGCACCCTCATGCCCCTGACCACGGGATTCCTTGTAATCCTTGTGGATAACTGAGAAGAAGACGTCTTGCCAGACTTTCACCGACACCTTCTGAACACAACATTGAAGACACCACAATAAGACGATACCAATAGAAGATACATCCTCGAGGAATGAGGACAAGAAGACCCAGAAGATGGTGACACCCTTGACACTGCCCCATGATGATGCGAACTTAGCCTATGATGATCAGGGCATAGGAAATGCATGATCATGATATATATCGCTAAATAGAGCAACCATGTCCTTATCATTGTTGCATCGGCAACCACCGGTGGATGAGAACCTAGCCATTTGGTCCTCCTCACTATAGTGAGCAGGAAAATGGTTCTCTTCATCCCGCGCTCTTGGTGTCGATGTTGTCATCAATGTAACTGACATGTTGGACCTCTACTATACCTTGTTAATGTCATTGCATAAAGGATTGCCTACCTGGTACCCTTGATGCCTTAGAAGGCAAAAGGGATCGTCATGATTAAGAAGACAAGAGAAGACCAAGTCAATGCCAGCTACGAGGAGCCACCTTCACCCCATCACTTCAACATGTGATAAGTTGTTGAAGACTCTTCAGGCTCAACCTGGATCGTTTCATCAAGCAACTACAGGAGACGTAGCGACACCTGAGGAAAACCCAGAAGACTGCACGAGGCATGGAGCAAAGGACGACTACTGAATCCAAGAACCCCTAGGGTAGGATGAGTCGTGTACCCCCTATGCATAGTCGAGTCCGTATGATGGTTCGAATAGAACCATGATTGAGTGTCAATTGTTTTTATTTGTTTGTGTTTTGATATCAGTCGCCCTTTTTCCCCTAGGAAACTAGTACGCAGCTATGTCACCTGCCTTATTTTATTGTTTGTGTTTGGCCCTTTCGGCACCCGTTTGTTTGCACTTGCACTATAGAACCCCCTTTAGGCATCCTCCTCCTCTATGCTACTTTTCCCTCTCATCTCTCTCATCAACTGAAGACCAGCAAGACAAGATGCACCAAGAATTCTGCCTCTGCAACCGACTAGCAATGAAGACTTGTGCTACAACCTCCACGACCAAGTGCAACCCCGTAGAATTATGTTTAACCCTCCAGACTAGAAACCCATTCCTAGACCCTTCGAGACTTCATGAGATACTCCAACACGAACCCTTAATCATGTGCTTAATAACCATGCACAACAATGGGTTCATTATGGAACTAGTGGATGTAGTGAACGAGCACATTATCATCCTAAGATAGTACCAGAACTGGCGATGCCATAGGGTAGACCAAATTGAGGATATAGGAATAGAGGACAAATGACTTGATGAGTTTATATCAATGACTTTGAGGGAAACATATAGGAATTCTCGTTGGACATGAGATTTGGGTTTAAGTAGGTGATTCCAGTTGAGTATAGATGCTGAGTATATCTACATGGTTCGGAGTAAATTGGATTTAGATTGATGATCTCGATCATGATACCATGTTTCTCGGTGGACGATAAACTAGGAGATTGGATTAATTGTCGAAGTTGATTTAGGGTTCTATATAAGCTTAACCATGGAGTTTATCAGATCATAATAACGGGAATTGGTGGACTGACTATAGTAAGGTAGCCCTTTCAAGTATTTGGGAACTATAGGACATTAGAAGATTCGTGTGAGACACCATAGACTTTGGATTTGTAGAATTGATGGATTATGTAGTGATTGATGGAAATTAATGTGCTGTTGGAATTGATTCATAGGAAGGAGACAAGGTCTTGGGGTGGCATACGACGTGTTTCCTTAGGATAGAGATGCACTATCTTGGACCTTGGAAGAATAAGCCGAGCACTTGGATTGTGATGTTTAATTCAAGATTAGCAATTTGTACGTTCTGCCCATGCATGGATTATTTTTGCATAGATATGTGTTTGGGGATAGTTGACATGTATAGTTTTGTTGGACCTCCTCTTGGGAGTCATGAGGATATGAATAGCATGAGTAATGATTGGAGTTGACCTATACAAGATAATGCTTTCGGTGGAATAAGGTGATTTGGTTTGAAGGACTAGATAGAACGATTGGCATCTTAGGAACTGTGCTCAAGGATAAGATGATAAACGTTCACTCGCACCCTAGAATCCTTGAAACCCTAAAAAGCCCTACCAAGCCATAACATGGTCAGATCATGACCATGGGCTTTGGCCCTAGGTCGAGAAGACCCTGACCAATACTCAATCGTGACCACCACCGATACCCCAACCTATACCCTATGTACCTCGTGGACAAGCTTGCACGAGTACTTGAACGAGCTGGTTGTCATCGTTATTTGGAGATATACATGTCCACCTGAAGACGGAAGAAGAGTTGTTCAGCTGGTTAGGGAACATCTGAAGACCGCCATTTCAATGAGGAAGAACTATACCAACCACCATCGTCAAGAAGTGAACTTCCTCATTGAAGACCGTGCGTATCTACAAACCACTTCTCTCAAGAGAACCAAGCATTTTCGTGTCAAGAGAAGCTCACACCAAGATTATCGACCCCCTCCGGGATCGCTACGAGATGAAGAGAAGACAACTACCAGTTGGAGTTACCACCTGAGTTACCCAATGTGCACAACGTTTTCCACGCAGCACAACTCTGAAAGTGTTTTGAACTTCCTAATTAGCCCGATCTCTACAAGGACATCGATCACTGAGCCATCGACCTCCAACCCAATATGACTTACGCGAGAGACCCCAATTGCAATCTGGATCAAGCAGGATGTCATACACGAAGCTACTACACCAGGTACTTCAAGATTCAATGGAGCACCACACGGAAGCAGAAGCATTATGAGGACGTGAAGACTGCCCCGCATCTAAGTTCCGTATTACTTTCCACGCCTAGTTTGGGAATCTCGGGGACGAGATTCTTGTAAGGGGGGTAGGTCTGTCACACCCTGATTTTCATGCCACAACACCTAAGCTAATAAATCATGATAAATTGTGGTTTGACAAAAACATTTGAGTGTTTGGTCTTTGCTTGATTTGATTTTTGTCTGCTGTTTGCAAGTGCTCTAAAAATCAAATAAATCCTCCAACTCTTATACTCCTTCCCCTTGATCCAAAAAAAACTTTCCCAATGATCATGCCATGTGTATAGGACATAAAAATAATTTCTTGCAAAAATAATTTGGCCAAATAGTATTTTCAAAAATTACTTTTCCAAAACCCCTGAATTGAGACATGCACTGCAAGTACTTAATTAAGAGTAGTAAAAATCTTTCCAAAAATATATTTGACTCCTATTAGATATAGTACACCTAGAAACCATAAAAATATAATTTTAAAAGTTATTTTTCTATTTTATTTAAAGGCTTTTTCTTAAGTCCAGAAATGGTCTTTAATAGGTTAAAATTATTTTAAAGCTTCAAAAATATTTGAGAAAAATCAGGGAAACTCACTGGACATATATTTTCCATATATAAGAGTTTCAAAACATGGTCATGTCCAAAATATTGGTCAAATCCCTCAAAAACCCTTTCTGGATATTTCAAGCTTTTGAAATATTTACAAAGGAAATATTCTCAAAAAATTCCAAGAAAATTCTAGCATGTCAAATATGACATTTCTGACGATCTTGACAAGTATCATGTCATGGAGAATAGTATAACCCCATGAAATCCCCTCAAAACCATTTCTGTCCATTTTGAAGTTTGAAAAACTTTACATTGCCAAACATGTCCAAATGTTCTGAAACCTTGTGAACATGCTCAAATTGTCTAATAATTCATCTAGACCAAATGGCACAAGTTGGAGAAAATGTTATATTGATCAGAGTGCCCCAAAACCATTCCTGTCCAGAACCAAATTTGAACAACTCTACATTGGCAACTTTCTCCTTTTGATCTCAACTTTTGTGTACATGTTCAGAACCTCAAATGATGACACTACACCAAGTGGTGCTCAAGGAGAATATATTTGCATGGCTAAATATTGGAAAGTCCATTTCTTTTGATTTCTAGGGTTTACCAAAGTTGCATTGTCAACGTTCTTCAAATGAGCTCCAACTTGGTGATCAACCTCATTTCTATATGACACTTGATCCTGTTAATCTTCATATCATTTGGAATCCATTTTCTTGCCCAAACCACCATCAAACACCTTCTGGCAGAAACTTAAAATGCATGTTTCATCCATTTCCACTAATCTCCATGAGCTCAACTTTTTCCCACAGCCCCATCTGGTCCTCCTCTAACCCCTGCATCTTTCCCTGCCCGGGGAGCCATGATGATGGGGGTGAAAAGCTCTTTTTCCCTCTCTGGACAACACCATTTCTCTCTCTCAACCTCCCTCCTCACTCAAGTGGATCCCCAGGGCATCCAATGCCATTGTCACATTGTTTACTCCCACCTGCAGCTTCCAGACACAAGTGGGCGCGTGAGGACGCGAGAAAAAGCTGCGGGTGCCGGCCATTTACGCGCTCTGGAGCACGTCAGCGTGCTCCCGACCGTTGACGTCGCGCTCCCCCACCACCTCGAGCCTCACCCTCACGCCAGTCGAGGTGCCTCAACGTCCGCAACACGCCACTGTGCAGGACCCCTCCTCTCCCCTCCTCTCTCTCACCCGGTTGCGCGTGCCCAACGCCGCCCGGCTCGGCCAATGCATGGCCTCGCACGCGCGAGCACCAGAGCCTTGCCCCGCTCCTTCTCTCCCTTCCCCTGGCCGTAGACCATCTCTACAAACGCCCCGGACACGCACACACGAGCCCCCATGACCCCTACAATGGCAACGACCTCACTGACGCACTCGTCCATGGTGCACCGTCGCCCCGCCTTAAACGACCATCCCGAGCCCCTCTTCTGGGCAACGTTCGCTCTCTCTTCCCCCCAGCGACCTCCCAGAGCATCCAAATCCTCCTCCCGTGCCTCCCTTCTCCTCTTACCACCGCATGGCCGCCGCTTCGGCTCGCTCAAATTCAAGCAATACCGAGCTCACCTCCCTCCCTTTCCTCCACACAAAGACTCCCCGTGGTCCAGCGAACCTCCCCACGTCCTCGAACCGTCGCGGGGATGCTCGAACGCCGAGAGCCATGGATGGCCGACGACCTCCCTCACCACCGTCAAAGCTGCAGTCACCTCGGCCCCCTCCGGCGGCCGTGACCTGCACTAGCGGATGTGCCGCTCTACGCTGAGCTCGCCCATAGGCGGAGCGCCGTGGGAGACGGCCGGAGGCGCCGACTATCTCCGGATGAGCGCCGGCGTGCGCTCTGCCTCCCCTGCTCTGCCTTGAGTGGGAGGTAGAGGACGACCGCCCCGCCAGCTGGCATGGGAGCCCGCCCGTCAGCGGCAGAGGCGACCGAGTCGGCCCACCAGTCGGGTTAAGTGGAAACGGCATCGGCCCGATCCGCTTGCCCCGCTAAGTGGCGCCCTCCCGCAGTGCGCCTTCGGCGTCACCTCCTCCCTCACGCAGCAGAGCCACTAGGCTGAGCCCAGTAGGCGCTGTTTAGCTGGGCTTCGCCCAGTGCGCTTTATAAGGTTGCCTCCCTTTCTTCCTTTTTCTTTTCAAAATATTGTAAAATTCCTAAATAATTCAAATAGACTCCAAATTTGATGATTCTAATTTCTATAAGTTCATAAATTCCCGATCTATCACATGGTGCAAATTGCACATTTTTCCATAAAGATTTTCTTCACAAACATTTATCAAATCCCATTTTTCCATTTCTGTCATAAACTTTAGAAAATCACAGAGGGCTCAAAATTGATCCAAATGCCATGATTCAAACTCCTAGATGCTTCAAAGTTCAAAACTTAGTTTTTGAACATTTCTCTTAATACTTTCTGTACCACACAAAATAATGAGCCATTTCTTCATATTTGTCAACCTTGCAAATTCATAGGAAAATCATTTGAACTCCAAATCCAGTGAAACCAACTCCTACATGCTTCTAAAATCATGGTTTGTTAAATGGGTGACTTTGCTCATTTTTCAAAAATATATTTCTGTACACTTCTTGCAAATCTATAAACCCCTTGATTCCATCATGTCAAAATGTTCAGAAATATCCACTGACCCAATTCCAATGAAACCAGTCTGGTTATTTTTCATATAACTAGAGATGTCCTAGAAAGTAAAATCAATATTTTTAGAGCACTTTTATTTCTGCCTTGTTGAGTTGCTTATTATGGTTGCTTTCGACGATAGTTGACGAAGTAGACGAAATGCTTGGAGTTGGACCAGAGATATTTGAAGACCTTGAAGACTTTGTTAAAACAGGCAAGCAACCCTTTGACCATGATGAACCATTTTCATCTTAATAGCATTTTCGTTGCTTCACTGAGTGCATGATATACCTTGAATGGCAACCTTGCTATGCTTGCCTCCGTTGCATACTCCATTGATACTTGCATTGTTCATGACTCTACCCTTGCTTAGAGTTGTTTTGGTGGGTTATAGAAATATGCTATAGTAAATGGCTACGCAAAGTGGGTCTGGGTTATGCATGGAAAGAAACAAGTGTGGTTTGACATACTTGCAAACAACCCCAGTGGGTGCCACTGATGCCCCTAGGAGATGATGATGAACTAGGTCACTACTTGGTGGAGAAGTAGTGTACCGAGGCTTGGTAAAAGTATTGTTTACAGAGACGGATTAGATTTAAGATTTTTCGACTGTCCCAACCTTACATGCGCAACCACTCTACCCTTATATGGAAAGGGCATTATTGATTACCTAGGCCGATACTAGCTTGGAGCCTGCATTACTAGTGACAGGAGAGTCGTTGTTGCGCTCTATGTCTATTTTCACAGGGCACCGGACACACCGTTGGTACCCCGTGCTTGTGGTATGTGATGAATATGGGAGCAAGGCCCCACAATTTTAAGATGTGAAATGTTGGGCATGGGGGTTACTACCAATCGAGTGGACTCTATGTTAGTGTCGTCTAGGGAAAGATAGTGATCGGGTGCTTACCCCGGGTACTTGAGGTACCGCGGGTCATGGATGACACGGAAGTTCCTCGGATCTTGTGGGTAAAGTGTGCAACCTCTGCAGAGTGTAAAACTATTCAAATAGCCGTGTCCACGGTCAAGGACAGTTGGGTGGTGCTGCATAGACTACGTCCATATGTTTCTGACAAACAACACGGTTTGGTAAATCTGTTGACGTGATTCGTGAGGAAGTCACGATGAGCTTGAGCATGAGTTGTTCATAACTCTCTCTCGATGTTGATGTCTGTAACCTCCTGAAACTTGTTGCAGACGCATTCATATCCTTGATAAATGTTGATCATACTTGCATGAGAAAAACTAGCTTTCCGCAAAAATGCCAATTTAGCAGTAGTGCCTTGCATAATTATTCTGTTATCACCCTTGGGTTGCTTGCGAGTACATTCAAACTACTCATTGGCTTGCCACTGGTTATTTTATTGGCCAGGCATGAAAGAACAGAATATGATGAAGAATTCCTCAGTGACGAACATGCGAGCTGGGATGCTTCCCAGTCAGAATGCCTGTAGGGATTAGGGCAGATGGCATGGGTCCAAGTTATCGACGAAGATTTCCGCTGCAAAGTTATACTAAAGACTCGACCATAATGGCCATAATTTATGTAAGACTGTATGTATGGATGTAAGACTCTTGTTAGTCAGCTTCTGTGTGTTCAGTGAGAATTGATCTCTGGGATCACTGTACACGTGCATTCGGTGATCACGACTTATGAGTCGGGGTCCCTACACATGCTCATGCTGCAGCGTTTGCCGACGACACGCCTCGTCCGCATTCTGCTTCGCGAGGGACACGGCACCATCGATTTGCCGCTGGAGCGAGAGCAAGTCGGCACGTGACGAGGCCATGTCAGCCAGGGCCAAAGCCTCAGCCGCCTTGGCGGCCTTCTCGCGCTGCTCCATCTCGTTCAGCTTTGTCCTGAGGACGACGGTCCTGCCTTCAGCTTTGGCCTCCAGGAACTCCAGCTTCAGGCGGTACTCATTGTCGGAGTCAAAACCGGCGGATCTCGGGTAGGGGGTCCCGAACTGTGCATCTAAGGTTGATGGTAACAGGAGATAGGGGACATGAAGCTTTACCCAGGTTCGGGCCCTCTTGATGGAGGTAACACCCTACGTCCTGCTTGATTGATATTGATGAATATGAGTATTACAAGAGTTGATCTACCACGAGATCGTAATGGCTAAACCCTAGAAGTCTAGCCCGTATGACTACGATATTGAGTATCCCCTATCCGGACTAAGTCCTTCGGTTTATATAGACACCGGGGGGATCTAGGGTTACATAGAGTCGGTTACATAATATGGAATCTTCATAGTTGTTCGCCAAGCTTGCCTTCCACGCCAAGGAGAGTCCCATCTGGACACGGGTACAATCTTCGGTCTTCATATCTTCACAGTCCATCAGTCCGGCCCATAGATAACAGGCCGGACGCCCGAGGACCCCTTAGTCCAGGACTCCCTCAGTAGCCACTGAACCTGGCTTCAATGACAAGGTATCCGGCATGTAGTGCTGTCTTCGGCATTGCAAGGCGGATTCCTCCTTCCGAACTCCCGAATAGTCTTCAGAGAAATTGATTGTGTCCGGACCTATAACACACACCGCACTCAACCATAGAGAGAATATAATAACACACGATCCCCATCCGCCGACAATTTTAGTAATGTGACGCCACGCTTGTCCGGTTATAATTTCGAACCATTTTTTGCCCCATGTTTTGAGACACGGTTGTCATTGGCACGTCTTGTCAAAGCAGAGATCTTGTCCCCTTATCATGGGATTCTCATCAATATGAGTGTGGGTGACGCAACTGTGCCGTTTACACAGCCTTGGGAGCAGGTGAATTTTAAGGCGAATGGGGGGGGGGCGTTCAATATTCACCGCCCTTATAAGGAGATAAGATTCCTCCTTCTCCCCCCACACTTTCCTCCTGCCTCTCCATCCTTGAGCTCCAGGGCCCATGTTCTCATTCCCCTAGTCTCGAGAAAGCACTCAACCATGTCCGGATCCGGAGGTCAAGGCAAGTGGATGGCCTCCTTCGTTAAGGAGGAGAACGTCGCCGAGCTTCGGGTGGCTGGGTACCTGGCGAAGGAAATCGCCCACTGTCTTCCAGCCCGGGGACAGATCATCCCCACACCGAAGCCCAACGAGAGGGTAGTGTTCATCCCTCACTTCCTCTGCGGGCTAGGGTTCCCACCCCTTCGTCCGTGGGATTATGTTCTACTACGGGATATATTTCCACGATCTATCCCCGAACTCCTTCCTCAATATCTCGGCGTTCATCGTCGTGTGCGAGGCTTTCCTCCGCATCCACCCCCACTTTGGGTTATGTCTCAAAACCCTCAATGTGAAGCCCAAGGTGGTGGACGGACAACACGCAGAGTGCGGGGGTGCAATGGTGAGCAAGCTCACCAATGTTTCTTGGCCAAAAGGCACATTCGTGGAATCTGTCAAGGAACGACAGAAGCTATGGTTCTACATAACCGAACCCCGCGACGCCATCTGGGCCGCACCTACCGAATTCAACTCCGACGCTCCCATGTGGCTCACCTCTTGGGTCGAGAAGATCCCAAATTGGTGTTCGCCGGACAAGCTAATTGCGCTGCAAACATGCATCCAAAGCATGATACACAGGGATATCAAGCTCGTCGACATAACCCAAGTGATGTTGGTGCGTCGGATCCTCCCCTGCCAGAGCCGAAGCCGTCCTCTATGGGACTTCAACCCGAAGAAACACCATACCTTGGTGAGGCTCTTCGAAACGACTCATGAAGATGCCTGGAAGTTGCTTTTCGAGGGCAACGAGATACCGCCGGCCACCGACTCGGATTGTGGCCACGACATAAATAACTTCCCCAACAATGTATGTTGTTTTTAACACATCCCTTACTTGCTTGTTTCAAGGGTGATATCTAATGCTTTCATTACCATTGCTTTTTCAGTACTGGTTGAAGCAGGCAAAGAAGATTCGGTGTCCGGCTCCCCTGCCCGAGGAGCCAGTCACTCCGCGTTTCGCGAAGATGCTGGAGCCGACGCCTTACAAGGCACCATAGAAGAAGGCCACAGGAAAGGCCAAGGGGGTCTGGAGTGGCCCCCACCGCAAGGGCACTTCGAACGCGGCGTCCGAAGACAAGGCCCGTTCCCCCGCTGCCGAATACAACACGGATGAGGAGGAGGAGGAGGAGAGTGACTCTCCCCCCGACGGGGGGAGGAAGAAGAGGGCAGCCTCCATAACTCTGGAGGCGGAGGCACCCAAAAAGGGGAAGGGCTCCCTAGCGGGTAACTCCGCATGGGACGTTGATGACAGTCCAGAGAGACGCCCCCGCGCTAAGCCTCGGGCCGCATCGTAAGTACTAATACCTTATCCACCCACAAAGTTTCTCCTCCTCATTGTATTGAAACGATTGGCAAATGTTATTGTAGTCCGGTCCACAACAGCTCCCAGCGATCCTCATCAGGAGGCTCGCTGGATTCCAAGGCGACGGCCAGCGACTCCCTGCCGGACGCACACTCCCCCAAGACTAAGGAGGATGCGAGGTGCTGTCCCGAAGGACTGTCTCTGGCGGGGGAGAGGCTCAGGCGGCGCCCGAAGGCGAAACCTTCGTCGCCAAACACCAAGGGGACTCAATCCCCAATGAGACTGGCGGGGAGGGCCGTACACAGTTCGGCCCTCAACCGGACTCAATTTCGGAGACCGAGGTAGCTCCGGAATCCAGCATGCACCCTCCTTCGAACGAAGGGGGATGCCTATTGTGCCGGTGGCCCCTGTCCAACCAGGGACACCGGATAACCTGCTGGAGGCGCTATGAGGCGCTTCCATTATGGATGAGCACCGTGCCCTTATGGGCATGGTGATTGAAAAGGTTCAGTCCGCCAAGAGCAGATTAACCGAAGCCTGCAGCAGCTTGCTAACATGTTTTGAGGTAAGAGACGCCGAACAAGGAGAAAATCCCAGTGTAGACCAGTAGCCCCTGAGACACTGTCTGGTGTTCGGAAAGAAAAAGCCGAACAAAGGATCAATCTCGTTTCAACAGGAAACTAACTTAATTTTTCTGAAATGCAGTCGTCGTTGCTAGACGCGGCCTCGCATATTGCCGAAGTTTCTGGACTGAAGCAAAAACTGGCGGAGGCCGAGGAGGAGCTGGGCCAAGCGAAGAGGCAGCTCTAGGAGAAACAAGGTAAGCAATAACCTGTCATATATTCGAAAAGAAGAAAATTGTATGCGATGACCAAAATGCCATGATTTGTATAGAAACGATGACCGAGGTCGAGGCCCTGAGAAAGGCCCTGGCTGAAGCCGAGGGGAAGGCTGTCCAACAGCAAGCCACCCGTAAGAAGCTCAAGGCTCAGGTCGGTGAGGTCCAGCAGGAGCTCCAAGACGTGGTGAAGAAGTGTGAAGCTTTGGAGCACGAGGCGTCGGCCCGAGAGGCCAAACTTACCATGGCTCATCAGAGCTCAGAGGCCGCACGGAATGAGGCCCGGGACGCTCTCCAGGACATCCAGGAGGCGAAGAAGATCGCAACGGGTAAGGCATTTAACATGCAAAGCAAGTATGTGGAGAGGAAGTACCTTTTACTAACCCGGTTTCGGAGTTGCCCAGTGGCTTTTGTGGATCTGCCGCGCAGTGTATCCGATGCTGCGGAGTTCTTCCGAGCCTGGGAAGGGGATTCTTCGGAGAAGCTGTTCTGGTCATAGTATGCTGTGCCAGAACATCCGGTGGCCTTTTCCGATCAACTGAAGCAGTTGGTCGAGCTTCATAGGGTGGCCGAACTGGCCATGAAGGATTTCATAATCCGATTATGGCCGGCCGAAGCTATACCTAGTATTTATTTCGACCTTGTGAAGCGGGTGGTGGAGGCTTGTCCGCGGCTAGACATCGTCAAGCGACCCGTCTGCATCGAGGGTGCCCGCATGGCCTTCGCTCATTGCAAGATGTGGTGGGTGAAGATGGATGCCGTCGAGGTGGCCAGGGGGCCGCCGAAGGGCAAGGAGCACCGCACACCCGAGCGATATTTTGCGGATGTCCTGGAGGGATCTCGACTTGTAGCAACGCACTGTGGGCATGACGTTATTCTCGAATGAATACATCCATGTTTTTCCTTGTATGAACAAATCCGCCTTGTAATATATAATTTTTATTATGTTTTGATTGTTTCCTCCTGTGCGGCCGTGTTGTATGAAATCTGAGGGTTTACCAGTTGTTGGCTTCAGCCCTCGCGTAGGTTGTATGGAGGTGTTCGGGATGGAATCTAAACAATCTTGATCCAATTATATGGTCCTTGAAGGAGTTGTTTAGCGCAGCGAACCAGGCAACCAGACTATGCGGCTTGAACGCCCTCACTTAGCCATAGGAGTTTTATAATAAAACATAGGCGCAGCCCCTGGTATACAAACCAGAGTGCTATCAGTGTCTGATCGGGAAGTACCGATCCTTCGCAAAATGCGGAAAAATCTCCAACGATTTGAGACCTCCGAACAGCTGACTAGCTCTCACCGCATCATGACAGTCAGTTTTCGGCTTTCTCTACTGAGGTGCTCATCCGGTTTAGACCAGGACACAATCGCAGTAGTTCTCCCTTTACTACCCTAGCCGATGTAGCGGAACGTAGGGTAGCAAGCACAGGATCCGGGCAACCCAACTATTGACCAAAGACATGATTCGAAGCCAATGCATATAATGCTAAATTCGGGGTGCCGAACTATACTTATAGGAATTCTTTGGACTTTTGTTGCCGTAGTGTAAGGTTCTATAAAGCCCCTGGCAAACGTCAAACGTACCAAAGTGTACGGGTGCTGCCTGATGGGGTTATCCACAGGGAATCTGAAAAAGAAAAGAGAGAAAGAAAACAGAAAAGACATAAAGGTAAAAGGCTGGGGTCCTAAAGCTCCAGCTACAAACTGTTTTCACTGTAATGTAATTAGTATGTCAAGGCGCATTGATACAAATAGTGCAATAATAAATAGGCTATTTAACATGCTGAAACCAGGGGAGAGCTGCATATGGGTCCTGGAAAATAGGTAGAGTTATCGTTAACGGAATCACCTAAAAAGTTCCCCATATGTCCACGCTTCTCGCCGTCTTGCTGTATTTATCCTACAAGAGGACTGATGACCAGACCCCCCGATGGGGCCTGTGGGATTGGGACCTGAAAGGAGAACAAGTAAACGTGAAAGTATGTGTGTATCCGATGTCGGTTGAGCCGTGCCATGGGTCACAAGTTATCTATGACTCCGTCAATGCCCATGGAATTTTAAGTGCATAGTTATGTACGCGCGGCACGAATGCCACCACTTGATCGGGACTGAGATGGAAGCCGGATTGCTACTCAAGATCCTGACGAGCCGAGATCTCCTGCTGCAGAGTAGTTCGGACCCTCTTAAGGGTGTTCGCGGGCTTGGCAGCCGAATGAAGGTTCTGCTTGAGAAGGCCGCTTTGTACTTCTGCTGCTAGGACAGATGTGTGCTCTTCTGTACGGAGAGAGCGTTCCGTATTGCCATTGATTGTTATGACGCTGCATGGACCGGTCATCTTGAGCTTGAGATAAGCATAGTGTGGCACTGCGTTGAATCAAGCAAACGTAGTTTGCCCGAGCAGTGCATGATAGCCGCGGCGGAATGGGACGATATCAAAGATTAACTCCTCGCTTCGGAAGTTGTCCAGAGATCCGAAGACAACCTCTAATGTGATTGAGCCCGTACAACGGGCCTCTACACCTGGTATGACTCCTTTAAAGGTAGTCCTTGTAGGATTGATCCTTGATGGGTTAATGCCCATTTTCCGCGCTATATCCTGATAGAGCAGATTGAGGCTGCTACCACCGTCCATAAGGACGTGAGTCAGGTGAAACACATCAATTATTGGGTCTAAGAGTAGTGCGGCTGATCCCCCATGACGGATACTGGTCGGGTGGTCCCGGCGATCGAAAGTGATCGGGCACGACGACCATGGGTTGAATTTTGGGGCGACTGGCTCTATCGCGTAGACGTCCCTAAGCGCATGCTTGCACTCCCTCTTGGGGATGTGGGTAGCATATATCATGTTCACCGTTTTGACCTGAGGGGGAAACTTCTTATGTCCCCATGTGTTTGGCTGTCGTGGCTCTTCGTTTTCGTCCTCGCTTTGCGATCCTTTTTCCCTGTTCTCGGTGTTTAATTTGCCGGCCTGTTTGAAAACCCAACACTCTCTATTTGTATGATTAGGAGGCTTGTCGGGGGTGCCGTGAATCTGGCATGGACGATCAAGTATGCGGTCTAAGCTGGATGGGCCTGAATTGTTCTTTTGGAATGGCTTCTTCCGCTGGCCGGACTTAGAGCCACTGAATCCGGCGTTGACCGTCGTATCCTCGGTGTTGTCATCGTTTTTTCGGTGCTTGTACCTATTACATCGAGACATGTCTTTGTTACTTCTAACTTCACAGGTGCTGGTGTCGCTTGCATTGTTTTTGCTATGAGCCAACCAACTGTCCTCGCCCACACAAAAGCGGGTCATTAGTGCCATGAGGTGTGCCATGGATTTTGGATTTTCTTGGCCGAGGTGGCGAGTGAGCCATTCATCGCGGATGCTATGTTTGAAAGATGCTAGAGCTTCAGTGTCCGGACAATCAATGATTTGGTTCTTTTTAGTTAGGAACCTTGTCCAGAATTTCCTGGCGGACTCTCTGGGCTGCTGGACTATATGGCTTAAGTCATCAGCGTCCGGAGGTCGAACATATATACCTTGGAAGTTATCGAGGAAAGCCTCTTCCAAGTCCTCCCAACTGCCAATGGAGTTGTCAGGCAGTCTGTTTAGCCAATGCCGAGCGGGCCCCTTGAGTTTGAGAGGGAGGTATTTGATGGCGTGGAGGTCATCTCCGCGTGCCATATGGATGTGGAGAATGAAGTCTTTGATCCACACCACGTGGTCCGTGGTCCCATCGTATGATTCTATGTTTATGGGCTTGAATCCTTCGGGGAATTCGTGGTCCAGGACCTCATCAATGAAGCAATGAGGGTGTGCGGGGCCTCTGTATTGGGCCGTATTGTGACGCAGCTCTGATGGAGTCCGTATGTGGTGTTCGGCCTGCGCATTACTAGGTTTGTCACGTCCGAATAGGTGGCTGTTGTCACGTGTCGAGGTGCATCCTCGCGATCCGTAGATTGATCTGGTAGGTCCTGCTTTATTGTTCAGGTTCTGCAGGAAGTCATATGTATGGCCATGGGCGAATTTACCTTTGCCTGAGTGATGAGGCAGGACGGGCTGGTGTTCGGCATGAGCTGCCATTTTGTTCCGACCACGCGGTGGTCGGTCAGCCGCATTGTATGATGGTGGTATATATTCTGGTGCCTCCTCGTCGAACTGAGGCAGCAATTTATGCTTTGGGTAGCTTTTGGTTGGGCGCTTGAGGCCGTATTCTTAGGCTGCTAGGACATCAATCCATTTATCGTTGAGCAGATCCTGGTCAGCTTGAAGCTGCTGCTACTTCTTCTTCAGGCTCCTTGCAGTGGCTATTAGCTGGCGCTTGAAACGCTCCTGCTCAAGAGGTTCCTCAGGCACGATGAAATCCTCGGTGCCGAGGCTCACCTCGTCCTCGGAGAGCGGAAGGTAACTATCATCCTCCCAATCTTTGTGCATGGCTTGTTTAATAGGGCTAACCTGTGCATCTTCCCGTTCATCTTGTTCGTTTGTTGTGTCGACGGGGTCTTCGTTGTCTTCGGCACCTTCCGGAGTGTCATCTTCTCCTGTGCCGGTGTTGCTATCTTTACTGCGGCGTGACTTAGAGCGGTGCCGCTAACGCCAGCGCTTGGACTTTATTTCAGAAGGTTTATCCTCAACTGGGTCTTCCTTGTCGTCGCCGTTGTTTTCCTTTGGTGCATCCACCATGTATACGTCATACGAGGAAGTGGCCGTCCAGCGTCTGGTGAATGGCGGGTTCTAGTCTTCTTCTTCTCCGGCATCTTCATCCATACCGTCGATGTCCTCGGAGTCGTAATCAAGTTCGCTGGTCAAATCCTCGACCGTGGCTATAAAGTGGGTGGCGGGTGGGAAGCGAAATTCTCCATCGTCAGCCCCTAGTTCAAGCCGGATATAGTTCGGCTAAGAGTCCTCTGCTAAGGACATATTTTTTAACGAGTTTAGCATATCGCCAGAGGCGAGTGTTGGAAGATGTCTGCGGCGCTGAATTCGAAGATTGATAAATGATCAAGCTCGGCGTTCGCGGGCTCGCGTAGTTCGGAACCTACAGCCGGAGACGAGTCCGGTGTTCCGGTGGCATAGGCATCAAGTGAGACCAGGTCCCTGTGCGGCTCCAACACCATGGAATCTGCGGCCTCCGTGGTGTGGTTAATCCTCCAATCTTTGGATGGCGCGGCCTGCTCCGGCTCTAGGGCCAGAGCGGTTACATGAGCGATCTCCTGGATGCGGCCCGATGACAGATTTAAGTCATGATCATCAGGGTGATCGGGAGCGGCTACCGCGGTATCGAATCCGGCGAAGATCAAGTCTCCACAGATGTCTGCAACGTAGTTTAAGCTCCCGAATCTGACCTGATGGCTAGGGGCGTAGCTTTCGATCTGCTCTAGATGGCCAAACAAGTTGGCCCGTAGTGCGAAGCCGCCGAACACAAAGATCTGCCCGGGAGGAAAGTTTCTCCACAGACAGCGCCATTATTGACGATCAAGGGGCCATCAAACCTTTCAGCGACAGCACAGAGGAACTCTCAATGAAAGCACCAATGTCGGTGTCAGAACTGGTGGATCTCGGGTAGGGGGTCCCGAACTCCGCGTCTAAGGTTGATGGTAACAGGAGACAGGGGACACGAAGCTTTACCCAGGTTCGGGCCCTCTTTATGGAGGTAACACCCTATGTCCTGCTTGATTGATATTGATGAATACGAGTATTACAAGAGTTGATCTACCACGAGATCGTAATGGCTAAGCCCTAGAAGTCTAGCCCGTATGACTATGGTATTGAGTATCCCCTATCCGGACTAAGTCCTCCAGTTTATATAGACACTGGGGGGATCTAGGGTTACATAGAGTTGGTTACATAATATGGAATCTTCATAGTTGTTCGCCAAGCTTGCCTTCCACACCAAGGAGAGTCCCATCCGGACACGGGTACAGTCTTCGGTCTTCATATCTTCACAGCCCATCAGTCCGACCCATAGATAACAGGCCGGACGCCCAGGACCCCTTAGTCCAGGACTCCCTCACTCATTGGCAAGATCCGCATGAACCTTCGCCACCATCCGGTTGACCTCCTCCTAGACCTTGGCTTCTCACGCGGTGGCGACATCCTCAGCCGTAGCCACCTGGCGCTCCCTCACCTTCAGCCGCTCAAGCTCCAGGCCGCACTCCAAGGCCTCCAGTGCTAGTGCCTCCTCGCACTTTAGGATATCCTCCTCTTCGGAAGGTTCTCCCCTCATTGATGCCAGAGCGGCCCTACGTGCCTTGATCCGCTGCTCAAGGGTAGTGTTCAAGGCCTGCAACTCTCGTTCGCGCTCCTTGGCGGCCTCGCGATGATGGTCGGCCTCCCTGGCCTCCTCCAAGGCCCGAGCGTTGGCCTCGCGTGAGGTCGCAAGGGACATCGCGGCATTTGCCTTGTTGCGCTCATGCTGAAGATGCCCAAGGTTGATGGCGACCTTCAACTGGTGCCACTCGTGAGCCAGGCGAAGGCCCCCTATCTTAAGGCGAGCATCGACTTCGACAAGCTCTTCTCTGAGATGGCTCAGCACACCCATCACCTCCCGGAAGAGCTCGTAGCATACGGCACCATGCCCGTGCGCGAACTCCAGTGGATGGCCAAGCCCATCCTCTGCGCCAAGGGTTGTTGGGGAAGCTTGCGGTGGCCTGCCTGCCCCTTGCAGGGGGGTCAAGGCCGGTGCCTTCCCTGCTGAAAGAACATGCGGTGCCCCCATGTTTGGTTTTGGTAATTGATGACAATCTATATGGACTAATGGTTTCCTTGAGTTATATTTGTAGGTTTTGTCCATAGGCTTTTCTTGGAGTACATGTGTTGGTTTCAAGGAGAGTTGGTGCCGACCAAGGTGCTATTCAAGGAATTATCCAAAGATTGCTCATGTGAGAGTTGAGCTTATTGCAAGCATGTCTTGAAGAAGAAGATTGTGTGATCATTCATGTCTACCTTCAAGACATCATCCAAATGAAGAGAATTGGAAATATTCAAGGTTGATCAACATTAAGTCAAGAATGAATCATGTTGATCAACACACAAAGCATACAAGATGTACTGAGGGATCAAGTGATCCCCTGGTATGGTAAGCATTGTCAATTACGCTTTGTGTACTAACCCATGGTCTTCATGAGAGTTCTGTGTGGGGTTAGGTTGCCGCGTGCAAGTTCAAGTGATGCATCACGAAGAGATCAAGTGCTTGAAGCTTGCCGTCCATTGTGGTGACAATGGACGTGTGAAGATGTGCGAAAGAGTTGCTCACCCATAGTGGAATATGGGGGAGCAATCTACTAGTCTTCACCAAGCCAACGCAATCAAGAAAGGTGGTCCAACTTAAGGAAGTCAAGATCGTCATCATCTAGTTCAAGTGGACTATGTGCAAGACAAAGGTTTGCCCTTGATAGGTTTTCTATTTTACCGGTCTCATGATGGTAGTTGGGAGACCGGGTTATAGGATCAATTGTCGTACTATCAAGGGGGCTCTCGATGAGTAGCTTGATCGTATCGTTTGTTGAGAGCTCAAACCATTGCATCCTTGCATCATCTTTCTTGGTTCTTGTTTGGTTCTCTTTGAGAGTCTTAGAGCTTATGGTCATCTTGATGACAAGCTCGAGTTCATCGAAAACAGAGTTCACATGCATCTTCTATGATGTTTTCGATGTTGGAGGTTATGCTCGTTCTTCTCTATTTGAGGTCTCACTCCTCCATTTGTTAGGCATACCTCCCCTGCCTCTTCTTACTATAACCAGTCGCTGTTTTGATGCTACTCATCGTCTTGTTTCCAACAACCTTGAGTTTGCTCAATTCGGAGCTCATATGCAGAAGTTATGGCAGTTCTTGTTTTCTTGAGTGTGGTTTTTGTCTGGTCCCAGCGGTAGTACTGCGAGCCCAAGCGGTAGTACCGCTTGGAGCTCTCAGCCGTAGTACCGCTGCAGTGCCGCTCTTCTACCGCCTCGTTTTTGGGTCCTGCTCTTTTCGTGTTGGGTTTAGCAGTAGTTGCACGACAGTAAGGCACAGTAGTACCGCCTAAGCGGTAGTACCGCTCCAGTCGGGCGGTAGTACCGTTTCTGCTTCACTGCCGCCATACTCTGCTCTGCTTACCTCTTTTGGTCCCGTGTTCTGCTCCTCCAGCGGTAGTACTGCTGGGGTGAGCGGTAGTACCGCTTATATGCGGTACTACTGCCCCAAGGTTCATGTTGTGTTGCTCCTTTTTCCCTACTTCTTCCGCCCGAGCGGTAGTACCGCTCGTGTGCGGGTTGAGCACATAACGGTTGGATTTTCCCCCTCCTATAAAAGGGGGTCTTCTTCCCCAATGAACCTTATCCTTTGAGCTCGTGTTCTTCCCCCATTGTTGACCTTCTTCGAGCTTGCTAACTCTCAATCCCTCCATGGATTCTTGCTAGTTTTTGAGGGAAAAGAGAGAGGAGATCTAGATCCACATTTCCACCAATCACTTTCTCCTCTATGTGAGGGGAACCCCTTGGATCTAGATCTTGGAGTTCTTTGTGTTCTTTTTCTTGTTCTTCCTCTCATTTTCCTCCCTAGCATTAGTTGCTTCGGTGGGATTTGAGAGAGAAGGACTTGGGCACTCCGTGTGCCCTTGCCAATGCATTTGGTGCATCGTTTGAGTTCTCCACGGTGATACGTGGAAGTGAAGTTTGAGAAGCTTATTACTCTTGGGTGTTTGGTCACCCTAGAGCTTGTTCCTCTTGAGTGCCTTGGCGCCCTAGACGGTTGGTGGTGTTCGGAGCTCAATCATTGTGGTGTAAAGCTCCGGGCAAGCGTCGGGGTCTCCAATTAGGTTGTGGAGATCGCCCCGAGCAATTTGACGGGTACCGGGTGACCACCCCTAAGGGTTGCCAAAGTGTATGGGTTCGGTGACCGCCCCCAAGGGTTGCCATTTGTACGGGTTCGGTGACCGCCCTCAAGGGTCCCTTAGTGGAATCACAACATCTTGCATTGTGCAAGGGCATGAGGAGATTACGGTGGCCCTAGTGGCTTCTTGGGGAGCATTGTGCCTCCACACCGCTCCAAACGGAGATTAGCATCCGCAAGGGTGTGAACTTCGGGATACATCGTCGTCTCCATGTGCCTCAGTTATCTCTTACCCGAGCCCTTTACTTATGCACTTTACTTTGTGATAGCCATATGGTTTCTTGTTATATATCTTGCTATCACCTAGTTGTTTATCTTGCTTAGCATAAGTTGTTGGTGCACATAGGTGATCCTAGTTGTTGTAGGTTTTGTGCTTGTCAAATTAACCGCTTGGTTTATTCCGCATTTGTTCAAGCCTAAACCGTAATTATTTTAAAGCACCTATTCACCCCCCTCTAGGAGACATCCATGATCTTTCACCTGCCACCTTGCGGGCTTCAGCGGAGGTGCTGGGTGGTGTGGCCTCGCCACTTGAAGACGAAGCCAGTGCTAGGGTCCCCGCCTAGCCACCAGCGATGACCAATGGAGGAGCCCTTGGCACACCTGCTGCACCCCAAGCCGGAGCGCGAAGGAAAGACGCCAGGAAGCAGGGTCGAGGCCCCCTGTCGGCGCGTCCGCCTCTTGGGCAGGCCCTGTGCCTCGCGTGATGGACGGACGTGAAGGGCTCGATACCAAGAGCGAGCTGAGGACTAGTGAAGGCGGCACCTCGAGAAGCCTCACCGCTGATGCCGAGGGGACCCTAAAGAGTCGTCGTTAGGAAATAATGCAACACACAAGAAATCGCGAAGATAGGGTACTCACTCGTCAGTAGCTATGTACTTCCTCTGCTTCAGCGTCCAGTAGGCGTCACCACTACAACTTGGACCCCTTTCTCTTGCGGAGTGCTTTGAAGTTCAGGCGAATATGGCCGAAGCCCCGGGCGCGACCATCAACGCCTGGGGCATTTGGCGGGGCTCCTGAGGAGGCGACCTTGGGGCCTTCAGGCTGCGGCAACTCTCTAGCCTTCACCTCAAGACTGCTTGTCCGAGCTTCGGGGGCGGCAACCTCGGGAGCTCTGGATCGCGTCGGCTCTCTGGCCGCCCCCTCAGGGCGGGACGCCCGAGCCTCGGGAGCTACCACCTCAGGATCGCCAGGCTGCGTCGCCCCTTCAGCAGCCGCCGCGGTAGCCCTCGGTGGTGTTTGCTGATACATCTCCAACGTATCTATAATTTTTGATTGTTCGATGCTATTATATTATCAATTTTGGATGTTTTATAATCATTTTATATCATTTTTTGGTACTAACCTATTGACATAGTGCCAAGTGCCAGTTGCTGTTTTTTTCCATGTTTTTTACATCGCAGAAAATCAATATCAAATGGAGTCCAAATGCCATGAAACTTTACGGAGATTTTTTATGGACCGGAAGGAACATACACTGGTGCGCCTCGGTCCTAACCAAACTGTTTTTAACCTATTTCCACGACGACATATGGAACCATCGCCAAGTGAGTGTGGGCGATAGGGGGGTCCTTCCCACATGACCCAGAAACCGTCGGGGATATGCCCTCCTGGCACACATGTTCGGCAAAATGGGGTCGTGTGCGACCGGCGAGCGCTCAAATACGGAAATACATACAGTAGAGCTAAAAATACAATTATACGACGAAATTGTTTCTGGTCGCAAGTACATCCCACACAGTCAGTCCCCACTAAACGTTTCCATTCGTATGTACATCCCACACAATCGCTCCAACGAAAATGTTTCCGTTCACAGGTACATCACACACAATTTTTCCGATTAAATCGTTTGTGATAGCATTGCCATTACACATAATAATTTTATCGTTTGCGTTATTGAATGCATCACACACGGTGCGTAGAAAGAAAATGTGTGGCAAAGGTTGTCCATCACACACACTTTTTATGTGATAAACGTTTGCGCAAGGTGGCCAAACGCAAACAGTTTTCAAGAGAAAGTCGTGTGTGCAGTGGATCCTAGAAACATTTCTGATCTCCACGTATATCGCAGACATTTCGCTTTTCGCAAACCGTGTGCAGTGTAATCCCTATTTAATCCATAATTAATCCAATTAATCCCTAATTTAAAAATCACATGTTATGAATTTGAAAGTAGGCAATCACTTATTTCATATCCAACCATGTTTATTACAAATATAGGTTCAACCATGAATCCATAATTCAATGCACAGGTACATATACTGAAGAACTACAGAAGCACCAAGTAAAGAATGATGAACCACATTTGTACTAAAGACTATAAAGAGAGAGGCGAAAGACATTCTGGTTGCTGGAGAAGGTGAAGCGGAATGCCCATATTGTGCCCTCCTCCATGCGTAAGGCACGCACGACTCTAGGCCAACCCCTTGTGATGGCTGCCCGTCCATCCTTCACTGTCTTCATTAGGAATTCTCGATGCTCATTGTAGTCTGGATGAAATACTTTAACCTTCATTGCGTGTCCACCAATCATGTACTTTGCGAGGTAATCTTGAGCGAACTGCTTCGAGAACCACTGGGAATGAAAAAGATTCAGATATTGTTGTATAACAACTCATTATGGGCAGTAAAAAGAGAAGGCTACAGAGTTTGTAGTTACCATCCTACAACTCACTGTTGTGTTGGATAGAGCATAAACAAATAATTTTCTTGCCACCATTCATATCTTTTTGCTAATAATCCTTATCAGTTTCCTCACTTGATGCTTGTTCATCAATATCTCATTGCTCCATATGCAAAAAGGGTCGATGCGTGGATCCTTGCCAAGGGCATATGTACCTACAAGCAACAAGTCAATATTAGAAGCTAACTAGTGTCCAGGCCTGGATCTATATGCACTACATTATGGAACGACGGGGGGAGTACAAGCCGAGGGATGAAGCTAACCTCGGCGGAAAATGGTGGCCACTCCCGTTGTTGTCCTGCATAAGTAGTGGAAAGGCATGATAAGTACAACAATCTTAACATCAAACAAATATAGCAAAGGTAAACAACATCATCTCCAAATGATAGCTTGAATGTGTTGGTTCCAGCATGCTGTTAAAGCAGATATAAAATGGAAGGCAATGTTATCGACAGCAGGCTTAACATCCATCAAATATTGCAATTCAAACTGGTATTGTTGAAAATGAATAGAACGTAGGTAACGCTTAAACATCACACTGGATAAATGTGTAAAACTGAAATAAAGGGAATGTGTTAACTACACCAGGAATAACTGGAACCAAATATAGCCGTTCAAACTGGTATTGATGTAGTCGAGCGGCACAGTTCTGACTTGCACATAATGAACCACACATTGTGAATGACTGAAATAAACAAGGCATAAATGACTAGTATAACAACCAAATATAGCCATTGAAAACTGGACAGAGTCTCACTGCAACCAACCTAACAAGCAAATACAGATAAACAGGGCATATGCATGAAAACCGGACAAATGCTCACTGCAACCACCCTAACAAGCAGATAAAGATAAACAAGGCATCTGCTTGATAACTGGAGAAATGCTAAAAAAGCATCCTAACAACCAAATACAGATAAACAAGGCATCTGCTTGATAACTGGACAAATGCTAAAAAAGCAACCTAACAACCAAATACAGATAAACAAGGCATCTGCTGGATAACTGGACAAATACTCACTACAACCAAACTAAGAACCAAATATAGATAAACAAGGCATCTGCTCGATAACTGAACAAATGCTCACTCCAACCAACCTAACAACCAAATACAGATAAACAAGGCATCTACTCACTATAAACAACCAAATATAGCCATTCGTGAAACTAAAGTGGACAATTCATACTTAAACATCACATAGACCTATTGAACAATACATTTTTGCATAACTCAAATAATTAAACATGACATAGTTAAAGCACCGCACGACAAATGCTACTGCAACAAAGGGTACGAGTTAGAAAGCTAGAAAAGGTAATATTTGCTGATAGAATGTTGCCTCACATTTCATGGACGGGATTCTTCCAGTTGGAAGAGCACAAACCCATGGTGCGTTCTCTAAAGTCACAGATGGGCTGTTTCACCTTAGAAGAACCTTTGTGGGTGCCCTCCTCGTGGTCATGGTCGATGAGATCTGACTTGGCAATTGAGGATCCCAAGCCGCCGCCATATAGAACGTGTCCTTCAGAAGTGACAAAATGGGCTCGATGGCGTATAAAGCTCGCAAATCCTTGACCGCTTGGCGGAGGAGATTAGCGGCAGGGCCGTTAAAGAGATCAAGGACGGTTGAACCAGAGGGGTTGGGGATGGACCACTTAACCCGTGACATGGCCCGCGTGAAGCCATCGGTGTGGACGAGCTTGATGTCGTAGCCAGCTTTCCCGAGATACAGTAATACGCTAGCCCGCTGACATGAAGCCTTCGGCATGGCAACATAGTCAACGTCTTCGCCGGCTTCCGCGGCGACGTGTTGCTCCGAGATCGACAGGTCGGGGCGAACGGCGACCACCTCGCCAACGTCCGCCGGAGAGGCCATGATAAACCTCTTCTTGGCCGAACGCTCGTCGGGCTCCCCGGGATAAGTGGTCGAGCTTAGGCTGCGACATTCTGGAGCAGGGGATGTGGATCTGGCGGGGAGGGACACCGCAGACCTCATCTGAAAAGTCAGGGGAGTGGGGCGGCGGTATGGGAATCGCTAGATAATATGAACTTTATTATCTAAGCTAGGAGGAACGGGCAGACCGACAGGGTTGGCGGCGGCGCCGGCGGCGGCCGCGAGCTAGGCTTCGAAGGGGGAGGGGTCAGGTGGGGGACTGTGGAGGGGGAGGGGGTGGTGTTTGAGGATACGCTGCGGCTACCGAAAATTTTAGTAATGGTGGGTGGAGATGATGGTGGACAAGGGAGGGCGACGGTTCAAATGCCTCAGCTGCTAAAATTTTACTATAAGGTCGGTGTTGGAGGAGTGTGGGCGACGGTTGAAGTATGATGGCTACTAAAATTTGGATAAAGGAATTGATGTGGGGCGGGAGTGTCCAAGATCGCGCATGGTCCAATAACAATATGCGTGTATGATAATAAGGAAAAGTGGCACGGATTCGCCGATTTTTGCAACGCTCAAGGCGGGTAGTTTGTTTTTTATATTTCTAGCTAGCTGGTCTATCGCACACGGTTCGTCCTAATTTCCAAATAAACTCACCTGCCTTTAGCTTCCACAGGTGGTGGTTTTATAGCGCACTTGCATCGCACACGGTTAAGCCAGTACCTCCACCCTTTGCTCGCGCTTGCGCGGTCGTGGTGATTTCAGCGCACTTGCATCGCACACGGTTGAGCAAGTACCTCCACCCTTTGCTCACGCTTGCTCGGTCGTGGTGATTTCAGTGCACTTGCATCACACACGATTGAGCCAGTACCTCCACCTTAATTTGCTCGCGCTTGCGCGGTCGTGGAGATTCACATCGCACTTGTATCGCACATGGTTTAGATATTATACCCTGTGTCTGTTGAGGATCATCAGAGTGTTTGCAGCAAAAAATAATGTGAGGGAGGGTCAAAAGACAGCCACACCAGCATGTGGCCCAAATATATATGAGTGAAAAGGGTGGTATGTGATGTTCAAAATTCCAATGCACAACTTTGACCCCGCGGGCCTACGGTTGGGCGCGTCATTGAAGATCGATGAGAGGGGCCAGAAGTCAAGAACCACCTAGAAGTGGCCAAATATATGTACGAATATTGGGGATGTTTAAAACTTTAAATACACAATGCATAACTTTGGTGGCACCTGCCTTGCAAACCCGAAAGCACCCTAACAACCACCTATCTAGGATATATATAATGACATAATGTCGTACCTAGCTAGGATGCTTGGCCCACCACCTCCCACTTCGTGTCAGTGGGGCGGATGCACGTATTGATCGATACTTTGGTCATACATGCATGTCACCATGAACTAACATAAGACGGACCAATAGATTGAACCATCATAAACCGCTTGGGCCAATAGATTGAACCATCATAAACATCGCACGAGAGGGACCACAAAATCAGCACCTCTTGCATGCGGCCCAAAATGATGTACGTTGGGAAGGGGTGATGTGTGTTTTCAATATATAATAATGTACAATTTAGATGTGGTGCCTACCTCTCGATACAGACAACAACCATGAAGGCAAGGTAGTTAAGGATGAGATACGTACGTAGGGTTTGATGTAGGTCGAACCCAGCAATCCGAGCATCTGGGAGGGAATCCTGACAACGCATGAGCTCGAGCTTTGGTTGACCGACATTTGACAATGACCGGCCCTAACATGAACTAGGAGGAATCCATTCATGGCCAACACATACCCCTCATTATCGGTCAAAGGGATGATATATGTACACTCGGGGAGCCCACAGATATCCGTGTCGTCACAAAAAACCGCACAAGGGAGACGTGGTCGATCATAAGACCCCGTATACACTGCATGCGGCCCGAAAATATGTATGGGTACGATGGTGTGTGATGTGTTTAAATCCCAAATTCACAACTTCGATGGGCCACGCCAAGTACATTACAAACCGAACACCGTACCCGACTCCAAGCCTGGTTCAATACCTATGATGTCAATTTCCCAACTTCAAGGCGACAGCAGGGGGGTCGTCCCACGCATGCGCTCTAGCATGGGACACATCTATATATATCTATACATCTATACATCTATACACATATATAGTGTGCGAATAACTATGAAAGTTCACTACAAAAAAAGACACATCCGTGACATTTTGGGCCGAATGAAAATTTTTTCTGTCATACATATGACACTTCTATGACGATAATTATGACAAAACCTGGTATCATAATAGATGTGGTGGGCTCCTACTTCTATGACAAAAAATCATGACAGAAAATGGGCTTTTCGTCCTGGGCGGGCCGGAGACGCAGCTGCATGACATTCTTTGGGCCATCAATGACGGAAAATACCGTGGTAGAAGCGAGGGGGAGGAAAATTTTGGGGAGTTCCCGGTTACGGTGGGAGGTCGGGGGCCGAGCGATGCGCGTTTCTCTCGTACACATACGCATGTGTGTGTGCGAGGTGTTGGCTCTAACTGAACCCGAGCGAGGCGTTGGGCTCTAACTGAACCCGAGCGATTGCACTGCAGGCTACGCGTTACTGAACCCAAACAATCGATCGATGGCTGTTAACTGAACCCGATCGAGCGATTCCTTGGCTACTACTGCTAACTGAAGCCGATTGATGGGATGAACAGTGAGCGTTGCAGGGGGGGGTGGATGAACAGTGAGCGTGGCGTTGCCTCTGGATGAACAGGACCCCGTGGTGTGGTGGAGGGCTGGATGAACAGTAGACGGTGGAGGGGTGCCCGTGGAGGGGTGGATGAACAGGACCCCGTGGTGTGGAGGGCAGGATGAACAGTAGACGGTGGAGGGGTGCCCGTGGAGGGGTGGTTGAACAGGACCCCGTGGTGTCGAGGGCTGGATGAACAGTAGACGGTGGAGGGGTGGTTGAACAGTAGCCGGTGGAGTAGCGCGCGGTGGAGGCTGGATGAACAGGAGCCCGTGGAGGCTGGAGGAGGTCGACGGTGGATGAACAGTAGCTCGTGGAGGCTGGAGGGGGAAGACGGTGGAGATGAACAGTATCCCGTGGAGTCCCGTTTTGCGGTACGCCACACCCCTCTCGATGAACAGGATCCTCGTTTCAACCGTAGCGCTCCAACACAAGTCCGTTTCCTCCGTTTTGCGGTACGCCACACCCCTCCCGATCAACAGGACCCCGGTTTTGACCGTAGGAGGTCCGTTTCCTCTGTTTTGCGGTACACCACACCCCTCCCAATCAACAGGACCCCTGTTTCGACCGTAGGTCCGTTTCCTTCGTTTTGCGGTACGCCACACCCCTCCCGATCAACAGGACCCCCGTTTCGACCGTAGGAGATCCGTTTCCTCCGTTGTGCGGTACGCCAGGCCTCGTTTCCATCGCCTCTTCCGTCCAATCCCTCCCGATGAACACGACCACGCATTCCGTTCCGACCCATGAACACGACGACGACGCTATTTCTCCGTTCCGACCCAGCCATGTACACGAGCCCTCGCTGTACGTATGCGCGAGTAGGCGTTCGAGACCCCGCCCGTACGTACACATACGTGGCCTTATTTTCTTTCTTGCACCCTGGCCGCCTCTACTACGACAGGTGCGCACCTCTACATCCACCAGTATATATGTACGTACACGTTCGCGACCAGAATGACAACGCTACGTACGCTTCGACTAGGTGGGTCCCGACTGTCAGGCACTTCCTTGCCTGCGAAGATGTAGCTGGTGGGTCCCAGCAGTCAGGGGGGCGAAATACGGTGGCCCGTCTGGTGGGTCCCCGCTGTTAGGTGGAGGAATAATTATTTTGCATGTAATAAGGAGGCACTTCCTTGCTGCGGCCGTGGACCCAGCTGTCAGCCTCTCCACGTACAGTCCACGTCCGATGGAAGTCGTTCCTTGACCACGTTGACCACGCCGCCCCGAGAGCACCAAGGCGATGGACGATGGCGAGGCCTAGGAAGGGGATGACACGGAGCCGGGGAAGACGCGGCAATGGATGCCCACGCGTAGAGGTGTACGAGGGTTCACTGGTTCGCTGCGGTGTGAGGCTGTCGTCGCCGCAGAATAACAGGGGGTGTGGGTGAGTAGATGGATGGCCTAGCCAGCGGTGGGAGTAGTTGGGGGCGGTGAGGCCTCCGCCGCATCGTAGCCGGCCACGGGAGGCAGGAGCACAAGGAACGACCGGCGCTGGTTTGAGCGGATGGAGCAAGAAGACCAGAGGTTGAAGAAGCACTATGGCCGTTGGATGGACATCGTACGGTCACTTGAGCTAGAATCGTGCATATTGACTAAGTTGACAAAGCCCTCCGTCCCTGTCAACTTAGTAGACCCACAAGTCAGCCTCCCAGCAAGGTGGGTCCCAGCTAGCCGGGGGAGTATTCATTTTTTTGTGCGTAATAAGGAGGCACTTCCGGTGGGTCCGAGCTGACAGTGGGGGCAACGTTTTTTTTCGTGAAATGCGGTGGCCCGTCCGGTGGGTCCCAGCAGTCAGGGGGAAACGATTTTTTTCGCAAAATACTGGTGGCCCGTCCGGTGGGTCCCTGCTGTCAAGTGGAGGAATAATTATTTTCCGCGTAATAAGGAGGCACTTCCTTGAGGCTGCCGTGGACCCAGCTGTCAGCCTCTCCACATATAGTATTCTTCCGATGGAATTCGGTCGTTGACCACATTGACCACGGCGCGTGGACAGCACCACGGCGGTGGACGATGGCGAGGCCTAGGAAGGGGTCGACGCAGAGCCGGGGAAGACGCGCAGTGGATGCCCACGCGGAGAGGAGTACGAGGGTTCACTGGTTCAGCTGTGCTGCCGTCGCCGCAGAATAACAGGGGGTGTCGGTGTCAAAACCGGCGGATCTCGGGTAGGGGGTCCCAAACTATGCGTCTAGGCCGGATGGTAACAGGAGACAAGGGACACGAAGTTTTACCCAGGTTCGGGCCCTCTCGATGGAGGTAAAACCCTACGTCCTGCTTGATTAATATTGATGATATGGGTAGTACAAGAGTAGATCTACCACGAGATCGAGGAGGCTAAACCCTAGAAGCTAGCCTATGGTATGATTGTTGATGTGTATGTTGTCCTATGGACTAAAACCCTCAGGTTTATATAGACACCGGGTAGGGTTAGGGTTACATAGAGTCGGTTACAATGGTAGGAGATCTGCATATCCGTATCGCCAAGCTTGCCTTCCACGCCAAGGAAAGTCCCTCCCGGACACGGGACGAAGTCTTCAATCTTGTATCTTCATAGTCCAGGAGTCCGGCTGAAGGTATAGTCCGGCTATCCGAACACCCCCTAATCCAGAACTCCCTCAGTAGCCCCTGAACCAGGCTTCAATGATGACGAGTCCGGCGCGCATATTGTCTTCGGCATTGCAAGGCGGGTTCCTCCTCCAAGTACTTCATAGAAGATTTTGAACACAATAGTGTCCGGCTCTGAAAAAATAAGTTTCCACATATTTCCATAGAGAGAATAATATTTACAAAAATCTAATCTGCTGACATATTCCATGGTGTGACATCACACCAAGGCCAAGCTTTCATTCGAACCGTTTTACTGTCCCATCTCAGCGCGTAATGCGAGGCGGTTTCCTTGGCACGTCTTGTTAAAGCAGAGATCGTGTCCCCTTATTCCGGGATTCTCATCAATACGGGCGTGGGTAACCCGACCGCGCCATTGATTACGGCGCTTGGAGATAAACGAGTTTTACCAGGCTGGTGGGGACATGTAGTTGCGTCCACCCATATATGGGGATAAGGATCCACCTTTTCACCTACGCCTTCTTCCTCCTTCGCCTATCCATTCTTGCGCACTCGAGCTCGAGCGCCCAAGTTCGCACTCCTCACCTCAACCTTCTCCAGCCATGTCCGGAGCGGGAGGCAAGTGGATGGTCTCCTCCATCATGGAGGGACATATCAAAAAGCCGAGGAAGGCCGGATACCTGTCTAACGACATCGCGTACCGGCTCCCCAAAAAGGGGCAGCTCATCCCCACCCCTAGGCCCCATGAGAGGGTGGTGTTTCTCCCCCATTTCCTCCGCGGACTGGGCTTCCCACTCCATCCATTTGTCTGGGGGCTCATGTTCTACTATGGCCTGGATTTCGACGATCTGGCCCCGAACTTCGTCCTCAACATCTCGGTGTTTATCGTCGTGTGCGAGGCCTTCCTCCGCATCTGCCCCCATTTCGGGCTCTGGCTCAAGACTTTCAACGTCAAGCCGAAGGTGGTGCGCGGCAGCCAGGCGGAGTGCGGAGGCGCCATGGTGGGCAAGATGGCCAAGGTCCTCTGGCTCGAGGGCTCCTTTGTGGAGACCCTGAAGGGGTGGCAATCGGGGTGGTTTTACATCACCGAGCCGCGCAACACCAAATGGGTCGCACCCCTCGAGTTCCGGTCCGGACCCCCAATGCGGCTCACGTCCTGGAAAGAGACGGGCCTGTCGTGGGGTAAAAAAGGAGAGCTAACCGGACTCCAAACATGCGTCAAAACCCTGGTGGAAAAGAAGCTCAAACTTGTCAACATAGTCCAGGTTATGCTCATCTGCTTGATCCTCCCGTGCCAACAACGGGCTTTCAACCTGTGGGAGTTCGACCGGGCGCAACATCAAACTCTGAGTAGGCTCTTCAACATGACGTACGAAGATGCCTGGAAGGTGCTTTTCAAGGGCGTCGAGGCTCCCGCATCCGCTACTGAGGATCGCGGATTCAGTGCGCAGCATCACGCTCTCGCGGTAAGCTGCTTTTTCCTTTTACAGGGTATCAGTTTTTCATAGTTTGACTCCATGCGGGATCTAAACTCCCTTACCTTTGACAGGACTGGCAGGTGACCTCCGGACAGATCAACTGTCCGGCTCCTTTGCCCGAAGGCCCAGCGGATGCTTGCTTGGCGAAGCTGCTGGTTCCGGCACCCTATGTGGTGCCGGAGAAGAAGGTCAAGAAGAAGGCCACGGGGACTCGAAAGAGTGCCCGACGCCCGGAGGTGTGGGATTCATCATCCGACGAATCCAAGACGCACTCCTCCCGTGAAGACGAGGAGGAGGAAGAAGAGACCCCTCCCCCTCCAGCGGGGGAAGGGAAGAAAAGGAAGGCCGCCCAACTTGGAAGGCCGAAGGGTCCAAGAAGGAGAAAACCCTTCCTCCGGACTGCTCCACCGACGCCGACGGCGGTGGAGAGGAGTGGGCGCCTAGGGCCAAGCCCCTGGCAAAATCGTAAGTATCCGGATACCAGAGTAATTCATAGTATTCGTTTATTGCATAGCTTTCCCTTACGTCAAATATGTTTATGCAGCCCACCCAAACACTGGCTTGACGCGTCGTCGAGCGGCTCACTGGACTCGTCGGATGTGAACTCGCTTCCGATGGCTTCCTCCCCCCGCCCTACGGATGACACCGAAGTGTTGTCTCAACAGGTTCCAAGACGGGAGGAGGTGGTCCTGGAGGCGCCGCAAGGCGACCTCCCGGACTCCAGGAGTAAAGGGGATGAAAACCCTCAGGGTTCCAAGTCCGGCTCTAGGCCGGACACCGCTCCGGAACCTTCAAAGGTTCCAGAGTCCGGCGGGGGACCTCCTTCCAAGAGGAGCAAGTCCACCATGCCAGCGCCCCCCGTCCAACCGGAGGCGTCGGACAATATGTTGGAGGCGCTCCAAGGAGCCTCCATCGACGAGGAGCACCGCGCTATTATGAGTGCGGTGGTACAGAGGGTTCAGTCCGCCAAAGACGGACTGACTGAAGCTTGCACTAGCCTTTTGACAGGCTTTGAGGTAAGTAAAGAAGGTGTAAATAATAGTACCGCATAGACAGTAGCCCCTGATGCTCTGTTTGGCGCTCGGGAAGAAAAGCCGAATAGAGGATCAAATAGAATTCGCAGGAGTCTAACAAAAATGAATCAATATGCGTATGCAGGCTTCCCTACTTGCGTCCGCCGCACTAACTGCGGAAGTGGACACACTAAAGCAGAACCTCGAGCGGTCCGAGCAAGAGCTCGAGCGTGCCAAGAAGCAGCTCGAGGATAATGAAGGTAAGAAATACCTTGTTAAAAATATATATATAAAAAGGTGCAATTGCAAAGAATGACAGGATTATCGTGGCTATTGTAGGGGCCACGTCTGAAGTGGCGACCCTTAAGCAAGCGCTGGTCGAGGCCGAGAAGAGTGCGGCCTCGGAGCGCACCGAGCGGGAGAAATATGAGGCCAAGGTTGGCAAGGTGCGGCAAGAGCTCCAGGCTCTCATGGAAAAACATGAGATTTTGGAGCTTGACTCGAAGACGCAAGCGTCCGAGCTCGCGGTGGCTATTGAAAATGCCAAATCTGCCAAGGTCGAATCCCAGAAGACCCTCCAGGGGTTGGATGAGGTGAAGAAGATAGCGGCGGGTAAGGCATTCTTTATGCAAAGCAAACACATAAACGTGAGTTACTTGTTACTTACCCGAATCCGGAGTTCTCCAGGAGCGTTCGCAGATCTTCCCCGGAGTGTGTCCGATGCCGCCGCATTCTATCGAGCCGAGGAGGGAAGCTCGACGGAGAAGGTGTTTTGGTCTTAGTACGCTGAGGCCGGACACCCTGCGCCCCTGAGCGACCAGCTGAAGCAACTGGTCGAGCTCCACAAGGCAGCCGAACAGGCCATGAAGGGCCTCATTGTTTGGCTGTGGCCTAGAGGGGCTCTGCCTGGGAGCTATTTCGGGCTGGTGCGGCGGTTGGTGGAGGCCTGTCCAAGGCTTGAAGTCATCAAGCGCTCCGTCTGCATTGAAGGTGCCCGTAGGGCCCTTGCCCGTGCTAAGGTGCACTGGGGCAAGTTGGATGCTGAGAAGCTGGTGAAGGACGGGCCACCGCCGGGGAAAGAGCATCGCAAGCCCGAGAATTACTATAAGGATGTTCTGAAGGGTGCCCGCCTTGTGGCGGATGAATGTTCTAGGGATGTAATTTTTGAGTGAAACTTGCTCGTTTTGTCCTGTGCGCTGAAAACTTGTTTATATGCGCTAAGCAATGCTGTTGGAATTTAAAATATTACCTTCTGTGCGGCTGTTTATCAATTCTGAGAGATGGCAAGTCGTCGGCTTCTGCCCCGTGCCGCTAGTGCTGGGGTGTTCGGGGATAAACCTGAGCGCTCTTTTTCCCATGTTTGGGTCCTTCGAGGGAGGCGCTCAGCCCAACGAACAAGGCAATCGGACTATAATGCGTGAACACTCTCACTTAGCCATAGAATTCTATAAATTTAAATTTCGGTGAAGCCCCTGGTATTCGGAAGACCGAGTTCGGGGCGCTATCCACGCCTTGGCTGGATAGAGTCGGCTCCTTGCCCTAAGCGGCATAAGTCTTTAGGGACTCGAAAAAACCTCTCGAACAGCGACCAGCTCTCGCTTCATCATGACAGTAAGTTTTAGCTTTCTCCACTGAGGTGCTCGACCCAGCTCAACTGGGGCACAATCACAGTGGTTCTCCTAGTGCTACCTTAGCCGATATAGTGGAACGTAAGGCACCAAAACATAGGAGCCGGGCAAACCCAACTATTGACCCAAGACATGATTCGGAGCGGATGCATATAATGCTATAAGTTCGGGGTGCCGCACTTGTTAAAGTGTTCGGACTTCTCACACCATATTGAGGGGTACTAAAGCCCCTGGCGTATTTTAGCCGTACCAACGTGTACAGGTGCAACATGTCGTTAAGGAACATATATAAAGAAAAAAGGTAATGCAAAAATCGACGAAAGCTATGCATTGTTTATTAAAAAGGGCTGCGACTAGAGCAGAACGATACAAATAATGCGATAAGTGGAAGGTTGGACTAGTTAACATGTCCGTTCCAGGGGCAAGCTGCGGAATATTATGCCGAACAGGTATACTGCTCGTGATAGAGACCACCTGGGAGTTCCGTACTGCGACGTGGCTTGTTTGCTTCCCTGGTTCTTGCATCGTTTGTGCGGCAATTGAACTGCCGAACAGGCCTTCTGAAGGATGGAGTCCTGAAAGTAGGAGAAAATTAAAAATTCGGCAGCCCCTGGTATGGTTTAAGCCGTGTTTTGGGCGTGCCGTGATGGTGCCCCTCCCCCTGTGCCCATGGTATCTCTAGAGCGTAGTTATGTACGCGAAGTACTGGCGTCGCCTTTTTGCGAGGGTTGGGGTTAGGGCCGCATTGCTACGCTTGCTCGGATCGTGCCAGGCGGTCTTGTTGTAGGTTACTCCGGGCACGCTTGACGGTGTCCGGTCCTTTAGTGGCCGGACTGGAGAACTACCTGGAGAGGCTGCTTTGACCTTCCGCTGCAAGGGCTGCCGTGTGCTCCTCCATTCGGAGGGAGCGTTCGGTGTTTCCATTGACCGTAATTACTCCTCGAGGGCCAGGCATCTTGAGCTTAAGGTATGCGTAATGCGGTACCGCATTGAACTTAGCAAATGTGGTTCGCCCGAGCAGTGCGTGATAACCACTGCGAGACGGGACTATGTCAAAGATTAACTCCTCGCTTCGGAAATTATCCGGAGATCCGAAGACCACTTCAAGTGTGACTGAGCCTGTACAGTTGGCCTCTACACCTGGTATTACGCCTTCAAAGGTCGTTTTGGTGGGCTTAATTCTCGAGGAATCGATGCCCATTTTCTGCACTGTATCCTGGTAAAGCAGGTTCAGGCTGCTGCCGCCGTCCATAAGGACTCTAGTGAGATGAAATCCGTTGATAATTGGGTCTAGAACCAATGCGGCGAATCCGCCATGATGGATGCTAGTGGGATGGTCCCTTCGATCAAAGGTGATCGGGCAGGAGGACCATGGGTTGAACTTTGGGGCGACTGGCTCTACCGCGTATACGTCCCTTAACGCGCGCTTCCGCTCCCTTTTGGGGACGTGGGATGCGTATATCATGTTCACCGTCCGCACTTGTGGGGGAAAACCCTTCTGTCCACTGTTGTTCGGCGGCCGGGGCTCCTCGTCGTCATCGCTATGCGCCCCCTTGTCTTCATTTTCGGTGTTTAACTTGCCTACCTGCTTGAACACCCAACAATCCCTGTTGGTGTGATTGGCTGGCTTTTCGGGGGTGCCATGTATCTGGCACAAGTGGTCGAGTATTCGGTCCAAACTGGACGGGCCCCTAGGATTCCTTTTGAATGGCTTTTTCCGCTGACCGGATTTAGAGCCTCTGAATCTGGCATTAACTGCTGTATCCTCAGCATTGTCGCCGTTAATGCGGCGCTTCTACTTGTTGTGACGCGACCTGCCACTACTGTCCCTGGTGTCCAAATTACCAGGGTTCTTGGTCATATTGTTGCTACGAGCAAGCCAGCTGTCTTCTCTCGCGCAAAAGCGGGTCATGAGTGTCGTGAGTGCTGCCATAGATTTCGGCTTTTCCTGTCCGAGGTGCCGGGCCAGCCACTCGTCACGGATATTGTGCTTGAAGGCTGCTAGGGCCTCAGCGTCCGGATAGTCGACTATTTGATTTTTCTTTGTTAGGAACCGTGTCCAGAATTGCCTGGCCGATTCCTCTGGCTGCTGAATTACGTGACTTAGGTCATCGGCGTCTGGGGGTCGCACATAAGTTCCCTGGAAATTGTCAAGGAATGCGGCTTCTAGGTCCTCCCAACAACTGATTGATCCTGTTGGCAAGCTGTTAAGCCAATGCCGAGCTGGTCCTTTAAGTTTGAGTGGGAGGTATTTGATGGCATGGAAATCATCGCCGCGGGCCATGTGGATATGAAGGAGATAATCCTCGATCCATACCGCAGGATCTGTTGTGCCATCATATGATTCGATGTTTACGGGTTTGAAACCCTCGGGGATTTGATGATCCATTATTTCGTCTGTAAAGCAGAGTGGGTGTGCGGCGCCTCTGTATTGGGCTATATCATGACATAGCCCCAATGAGCCTTGTCTACTGTGTTCGGCCCCGCCGAATTTGTGGCCGGCGTGACAGTTACCGTCTCGAGCCATCGGGCGCCCATGCGATCCGTAGATCGATCTTGTTTGCCTTGCCTTGTCCTCTAACATGTCTCGTAAGTCCGGCGCATATTCCCGTGCCTTGGTATGGGGTGCGGCTTGAGTGGAGGGCCGAGAGGCCTCTCTGTCGCGACCACGAGGTGGCCGGTCGGCCGCATCAAGTGCTTCCTCCTCTAATCGGGGTAGCAACCTGCGCTTTGGGTAGCTCTTGGAGGGGCATTCGAGTTTATGCTCTTCGGCCGCAAGGACTTCAGTCCATCTGTCGACTAGCAAATCTTGATCAGCCCAAAGCTGTTGCTGTTTTTTCTTGAGGCTTCTTGCCGTGGCCATAAGCCTGCATTGAAAATGCTTTTGCTCGACGGGATCCTCTGGCACGACGAATTCGTCATCGTCGAGGCTTGCCTCGTCTTCGGAGGGAGGCATATAATTATCGTCCTCGACCTCTATGTCTGCCGCTCTCTCGTGAGGGCTGGTTTCTCCATCCTCCTATGCTAAATCTTGCTGGAGGGGTTTTCTTCGGCGCTTCCGGGGTATTATTATCTCCCGTGCTGGAGTCACCTTGTTTGTTTTGGTGGGATTTTGAGCGGCGCCGCTGACGCCGACGCTCAGGCTGTTTCTTGGAGGGGTCATCCTCCGCTGTTCCATCACCATATCCCTCTTTTGGGGTGTCCACCATGTATATGTCATATGACGAGGGGGCTTTCTAGGGCCTAGTAGGCGCTGGTTCTTCATCATCTCCTTCATCGGCGTCCATACCGTCGATATCTTCGGAGTCGAAGTCGAGCATGTCGGTTAAGTCGTCGATAGTGGCTACAAAGTGGGTGGTGGGTGGGTTTTGAATTTCTTCATCGTCCGTACCCCAACCTTGCTGACCGCAATCCTGCCAGGGCTCTCCTGATAAAGAGAGAGACTTCAGTGACTTCAGGATATCGCCAAAAGGCGAGTGCTGAAAGATGTCCGCGGCAGTGAACTCCATGATCGGCACCCAATCGGATTTGATCGGCAGGGGCGCGGGGGGCTCGGAGTCCGGAGAGGAGTCCGGCTCCTTGGAGTCACGAGTCTCGCAGAGTACAGGGCTGGTGCTTGGCTCACTCGCCGTTGGGGTTGCAGCCCCCGAGGTGGCGTCCAACCGCCCATCCTCGATCGGCGCAGTTGGCTCCGAATTAAGGGTCAGAGCCGATGCGGATGCGGCCTCCAGGGCACTGTTTGGCGGCAGAGCTAGATCATGCTCGTCGTGACAGTGCGGCGCGCTCGGCAGTGGCTCGAATCCGTCGAAGATCAAGTCCCCGCGGATGTCAGCCATGTAGTTTAAATTTCCAAATCTGACCTAACAGCCAGGGGCATAGCTTTCGATCTGCTCCAGACGGCCAAGCGAATTGGCCCGCAGTGCGAAGCCGCCGAAGACGAAGATCTGTCCGGGGAGGAAGGTCTCACCCTGGAATGCATCGCTATCGATGATCGTAGGAGCCATCGAGCCTGATGGCAATGACACAGAGGAACTCTCAATGAAAGCACCATTGTCGGTGTCAAAACCGGCGGATCTCGGGTAGGGGGTCCCGAACTATGCGTCTAGGCCGGATGGTAACAGGAGACAAGGGACACGAAGTTTTACCCAGGTTCGGGCCCTCTCGATGGAGGTAAAACCCTACGTCTTGCTTGATTAATATTGATGATATGGGTAGTACAAGAGTAGATCTACCACGAGATCGAGGAGGCTAAACCCTAGAAGCTAGCCTATGGTATGATTGTTGATGTGTATGTTGTCCTACGGACTAAAACCCTCCGGTTTATATAGACACCGGGTAGGGTTAGGGTTACATAGAGTCGGTTACAATGGTAGGAGATCTGCATATCCATATCGCCAAGCTTGCCTTCCATGCCAAGGAAAGTCCATCCCGGACACGGGACGAAGTCTTCAATCTTGTATCTTCATAGTCCAGGAGTCCGGCTGAAGGTATAGTCCGGCTATCCGAACACCCCCTAATCCAGGACTCCCTCAGGGGGTGTGGGTGAGTGGAGTGGAGGGATGGCCTGGCCAGTGGTGGGAGTACTATGGGGGCGGTGAGGCCTCCGTGGCAGCACAGTCGGCCACGGGAGGCAGGAGCAGGCGGCACGACCGGCGCTGGTTTGGGCGGCTGGAGCAAGAAGACCAGAGGTTGAAGAAGCACTACGGCCGTTGGATGGACATCGTACGGTCGGTCGAGCTAGAATCGTGCATATGGACTAAGTTGACAAAGCCCTTCGTCCCCGTCAACTTAGTAGGCCCACTATACTGGGTCCCAGCTAGCAGGGGGAGTATTCATTTTTTTTGTGCGTAATAAGGAGGCACTTCCTTGCGTGCGAAGATATAGCTAGTGGGTCCGAGCTGTCAGCGGCGGTAACGTTTTTTTCGCGAAATACAGAGGCCATTTCGGTGGGTCCCAGATGTCAGGTGGAGGAAATCATTATTTTGCGCGTAATAAGGAGGCATTTCCTTACGTGTGGCCGTGGACCCAGCTATCAGCCTCTCCACGTACAGTCCACTTCAGATGCATGTCGGTCGTTGACCACGCTGACCACGCCACGCCGAGAGCACCAGGGTGGTGGACGACGGTGAGGCCTAGGAAGGGAACGACACAAAGGCAGGGAAGACTCGGCCGTTGTTTTTATTTCCCATGCGGAGGGGAGTACGACTGTACGAGGGTTTACTGGTTCTTCTGCCGTCGTCAGAGAATAACAGCAGGTGTGGGTGAGTAGAGGGATGGCTAGGCCAGCGATGGGAGTACGGTGGGGCGGTGAGTCCTTTGCGGCAGCACAGCCGGCCGCGGGGAGGAGGGAGCAGGCAGTCCCGCCGGCGCTTGTTTGAGCGGCTGGAGAAGGAAGAGCAGAGATTGAAGAAGCATGACGGCCATTGGATGGACATCCAACAGTATACAGGCCATCTGTGGAAAGCCTCAAATCTGTGGAAAACAACATACATCCCATCTGCCATTATTTCAAATAATTTACAGCCCATTTGCTAATTCTTATGGGTCTTTTTGGAGCCCATATTCTTTATGTTAGCATTACAGCCCATATTGTGGCCACGGTTAAAAAATTATACGAAATTTTTCATATGTCAGTGCGGTCTGAACTGTTTTTAATCCCGAAATTTTGAGTCACATTCAGACTGATTTTAAAAATAAATGTATATCAATATAAAATCCAATAAATTGTCCACGCATAAAAATCAATGCAATTTAAAATCTCGAAATGAAAAAAAGATATTTGAAAATAATTGCCGGTTTGATGTGTTTTAGAAATGTACATCCCATTTCTCATTACTGATAGGCCACTCTCCTCGTCTTGAAAGATTTGCAGCCCAATAGGCCTGATAAAGCGACTTATTTGACAAATCACAAAAAAACTGGGCTAGCCATTTTCAGAAAGAAAAAAAAACTACTGGGCTGGTCTGTGGTAAACATAAAAGAAAAGGCTGTCTAGACAGGCCAGAGTGTCCTGCACAGCCCAGTTGACACCCTGCTTCCGTCTCAAAAACAAATTAGATAAATGCCACCCCAATTATGGCGATTCATAAAAATGCCACTGTAATTTCCAAACTTTGAAAAATGCCACTGCAATTTTTGCAAACTTTGAAAAACGCCACTGCAGTTTGCAAACTTTGAAAAATGCCACTCCAGACTTTGAAAAATGCCACTAGAAATGGCATGAAATGGCATTTTTCAAAGTTTGGAAATTGCAGTGGCATTACTCGGATACACCAGATTTGGAGTGGCATTTATCAAATTAATCCAAAACAAAAATAACTGGGCGAGCTGCTGGGTCCCTGGTGTCAGCCGCTCGTTGTGCAATTCTCTCGTTTATTGACTACGTTGACAATGGCATGGGACCCAGATGTCAGAAATCCACTAGGAGGAGCCTTTTTTTATTGGCTTGAAATAAGGAGGCACTTGCTTGCGTACTGCCATGACCTTGGCGGGTCCCTGCTATCATCCTCTCCACGTACAATCATCTCCTGATTGTGTACGCGTCAACTTGCTAGGCCCACAAGTCAGCCTCTAAACCGTGGAGGACAAATACAACCCATTAAAAAAATAACAGCCCATTCCATATGTTCAAACGGAAAGTTCAACATTCAGACCAAAGTAACTGGTCCGATCCACATATAGAGTACTGAACTTCCACGTTGACAACCATCATAGCCAAGTTAACTATCTACTCCCACTAACACTCTAGTAGCGTACAAGTACTAACTTACTCTTAGCTAACTAGACGATGTCGGCCGCCATCTGCTGTCCATGCTAAACGCCGGCACCGGCGTCCTCTGCCTCGCCTCGGACTTGCCAGAAGTGCGATAGGAGGCACTTGCTTGCGTACGAGCTTGTCAGTTTCTTCAGAGGTAGGCATTTTTATTCAAAAAACTGCCACTTCACATCTTGCGTCGCAAATAAAACTGCGAGGAGCGCATTTGTAGGCTAGCTAGTGATCGATCAGTAACTTGTAAACACTGAGCGAACAGAAATAAGTAACTGTTAATGCATCTCAATGATTCACAGATCATATACAAATATGTAGCTCCAAAAGCAAAGATCAGTCACTTCGGATCTTGCGTCGCAACTAAAACTAACTAGTACGATTCCCATACATAAGATCAACATGTTAATGCATCTCAATGACTCACAGATCATATACAAATATGTAGCTCCAAAAGCAAAGATCTAGAAAAACCATCTGTTCTTCCTACTAACATGGATGCTTCTCTTGGCCAACATTCAGTACAGACTGAAATACAAATTTGTTTGTGAAGTCTACAATTCCTCTTGCAAACGTAAGTGGTTTCACCAACAGTTGGAACCATGAGAATGAACCAGACATGATGGAGGAACATCCACTGCAATATGATTTGGTCTTCTCTCGATCACACAGTGAGACTATTTTCGGAATACAAACTTTAACTTAGGCAAAATGATGCCCATTGTATAATTAGACCAAAGCAATGAAGCACCTAGTGTTGGCCAATAAATAGTACAGTACTACTTTTCTGCAGTCCATGAAGTGACTATCCAATCTTTCTGTGTCTATTTTCAAATGGCACTGCATGCAGTGACTATACTATTCTCTTGTGCAGTTCAACCAAAATTGCGGGCACTTTGTTGGTTTGCCAAATAGCAACGGGCAGACATCTCTGTATGCACAAATATCAAGCAGCTAGTAAACATATACCACACCTTGTATTTTCGGTTTAAACATGTCTCTTCCTCTTAGCATCTGTCATGTTCTGCACTGGACAATCTGATACAGTTATGTTTTGCCCTGGACAATTTCATACTAAATTGATTTGCTGGTTCAGAGCAGAAATATAGCGCCTATTCTTCATCAGACCAAGGATATCCATGTTCGCAGTGATGGAAGAGGTGAAATCGATACAACCGAAATTGAGCATCCAATCATTGAATCCTGTCCTGCACCTCCAATGTAGGTCCACCCTGCCAATAAATTCACATGCAAACCACTAGTATTACTATCTAATGACAGTACAAAAAGAGTAGTAAGATAGTAGCAAACCATGTACCTTCGTAATGAACAGCTCATAGTGCCACCAATTGGATATAAAGGTTGGGAAAAAAACATGCTCCTAATGTTGAACCAGTTGGACTTTTTGTGTAGTTCCACTAAAATCGAGCATCCCTGTTTGCATAGATATTGAAAGTGTGATTACTCTAAAAGTGGCACTAGTTGAAGCATAGACTCACAAATATAAGCATTCCAATTTCTTAATGGGAAAAGGTAGCAAGACTGTTTCTAACCACCTGTTTGAAGGAATAAATAAAGCAACAGCGGCTGATGTGAGGAAGGCATACATAGTTTTTTCTGGAAAAGTGATCCATTCCCGACCTTTCCTCTTCTTTTAAGCAAATTTTGTGCAGTTCTACTAAAATAAAATGCCATCACCGCCTTGACAATTCAGTGACACTGTACAAAAGGAAATGACTTAACATTACATCATGATGTCAGGTATGTAGTCGACAGGCATTAGAGACAAACATACAGAGCTCCTCAAGATAACAGTCAGAGGAGGAGGTGCCCACTCTTGACCTTTCCTCTTGTCTTCATAATTGTCTGTGCAGTCTAACCAAAATAAAATGACATCAGGGCCTTGGCATTTTGGTGACACTATACAAAAAAATTAACTTATTTCATGAAAGTGAGGTATGTAATCTATAAGCATTAACAGTGCAAAAATCTGACGGGAGTAACAAGTTTCATCGTTGGTATACTGGCTGTGCAACAACATTAGAATGCCTTATAGATGAAAAATCTTTAATACATCCACAATCAACAGCTAACCCTAAAATAATCCAGTGACATTAAATGGCATTGTTTAAATTTATGGGTGGCATTAGACTAAGAGCGGCATTAGTTAAATGTGGCATCACTTTAGCAGTAGCATTGCTTGACTTGACTGCTGGCGTTATACTAACAACAAAAAAAGTGGCAATAAGAGCATGGGAGGCACCAGTATGATGTACCTCCACGGACGTAGAGTGGTGAGGGAGGTATGGTTGCCCAGAGCAACAAATATCCAGGCAACATATGTGGATTACGGTCCCATTTTTGTTCTCTTTAGCCACCTTTTTCCTATGCGAGGACAACAAACCGATCGACCTGGTCATTCTCTATTGCGTTGTCATGCCTTTCTACCCTTCTTCAACCAAGAGACACGAGACTCGTTCCTTAGCTACCGATTTTCCCCTTTTCAACCTAGATGCGGGTTCGATGCCTACTCTCTTGGACAGTACAGTCTCCCTTCCTTTCCTTATTCAACCCAGACATGGATTAGTCTGCATGAGGTAGGGTTTCCTTTAATAGTGCAAACCGTCTGTGTGGCCAGCAGAGTAGAGGATAGAAAATTGGGAAGATGGTGGAGTGGAAAAAGATCCACATACAACGACATAGCAGATGGGGCAATAGAACAAGGTTATGGCTCGAAAAGATGTAGCATACCTGAGGGTCGGCGGGAAGTGGCTTCGCTCGTGGTCGTCGTCCTCCGCACACACTACAGCAGCGAGCTTGGGGACGGAGGCCATCCCGCGCGGGCGCTAGGTCTGAGAGGACGGCCTTGTCGTCAGTGCGTGACCTCGCTCGCCGACGACGAGTGCGTCAACGCTGCACGTCCTTTTCTTCCCCGGCGGATCTGTGACCACCGGTGAGGAGGGAGAGAGGGCCCGTCTTTTTTAGATCTAGAGAGAGGGTGGTAGTGTGAGAAGCAAGTGGGCAGCCCTTAGCAAGAAAGCGCTGAAGCTCCAGCCTATATATATCTTTTTTATACTATTAGTACTGGAGGTGGGGTAGTGGTAGAGTAGTTTATATTTTCTCTGTGTATAGTACTAGTTAGTCATGCTTCAAAACTGATCGGCACGCCATTAAAAAAATAAAGGTCAATAACTAATGCGGCACCTCAGGCCAATGCGGCCAGATCGCATTTTGCACGAGAAATTACACACCATGTTTCGTTGACATGTGGTCCCGTTCCAACATATCAGTAAGACGACGGCGAGTAGTAGGAGTATTTCCGAACGGACGTGTAGGCCGGGGCGCCTCTTCGTGAACCGTGGCAAACTCGCAACCGTCCACCAACTCTTTGCCTTTCCCTCTCGATTTGGAACTGCTGTCGCACGCTCTTCCTCTCCCTCCTCCATTTTCCTTCAGCCCTTCACCCTTTCTTATGCCATTGTTCGATCGTCTTCTCCATGGAGGGAACAGGCTGGAAACGACCTCGTTATTCTTGCCCTGATCTGAAAGATGACGTGGTGGAGGAACTCATTGATCGGTGCGACGTCATCACCTCGGCTAGCATGGCAGGTTCGTTCCAGCCCATTCTCGACTCAACTAATAACATCATTGCAAGGAACCCAAGGGTCAAGGAGCGGTTTGATCTCCCCTATCTTCTTCGCCGTGACCCTAATGACTGGCACCGACGCGACGGAGGCCTCGCCCTGTGCAAGTTGATGCCGCTTGATAATGATACGTGTGATTTTAAGATGCCATCGCTTGAGGGAAAGGCTTGGGCGGGCGCAAATGGAGATTGGGTTGTTTACATTGGGTCCAACTGCGAGTGGGAACTTGTAAATGTGTACACTCATCACCGGGTTCCACTTCCAAAAATCTCAGCACACTGCCCAGAGGTTGAGCACACCGGTAATGTATGCACGTTCAAATATGATCATGGTGACTGTCGTCTACGGAAGATAGCAATTTGTCGAGTTCCCAACCGCTCTTGGAATTACAAAAACTATGATGTTGTTGCTATCTTTGACAAGCTTGTTGCCGTCCTTGATGGTTTCACTCGATGGATATTGCTCAAAAATCAGTTTCTGTACATGGATGAGTACTGTGATGCAATTGAATACGAGGGCCTTGTGTTTGTTGCCACCACTCGTGGCACTGTTTTTGCATGGCATCCTTGTTGTTTCGGTACATTTGTCTTCCACCGTAATGATAATTGTTTCATCCACATGCATGCGGGTTAGCAAGTTTCCCTTTACTAATTAACCTTCTTCTTGTGTTTCCAAGGTCCTGTGAACATCCCACCACCTATACTTGAAGATTTTTATAACCAAGGGGGAGATGACGACGGTGATGATCACGACCATGAGGATGAGCAGCGCCGATATACTCTGTGGCGCCTGGCAACTAATTCCGATGGATCACCTCTTCTTGCGTGTATACAACCCACTGATGATGTTACTGCTAAGGAAGCAGGTGTAGTCTCCCATGGTCGCACTCTCCGGACCTATTCCAACACCCGTTGCATGGTATTCAGGATGGATACTAGGGTGCTAGCGCCAACTCCTGTCCCTGGCACATAATTGATAGTCTTGGAGAAAACTCGCTCTTCCTTGGACAAAACTATCCGATGATGGTGAAAGGCGATCCAACTGCTGTTGACACATTTATGAGAAGCAACTGTGTCTATACCTCGGACATTTGGGTGGTTCCCTACCCTGGTACTGATATAGTTGGCCGCTTCAGCCTGGATGATCAGTCCTGCGTTGGTCTCCAGATCGACAATGGATGGCCCGTCCCAAAGAATCACTTGTGGTTCAAAGCAAGCGTTTCCAATGCCGCAGAATGGTTGAGTTGAAGTTCATTTCATGGCTTGTTATTTGTTGTGTGGTGAAAACTTTAGTATTTATAATGTATCCTCGTTGTCGATGTGGGTTGATGACCTATTGTACTATGTAATAAAATGATATGCCTATGATAAACTTACTAAATTTATGAATGGCTTTCGAGTCGCTTCTCTGAGTGAGTGGTGCGACGAGGCAAATTTTTTTTTCCAAATACATAATTGTACGTGCATTGCAACAGGTTATCGAATGAGGCCAATCAACAATAGTAGTACACTATTTGTACTAGCTTCACATGCTTCGCGCGTCGGGCGGGTGTTTTTACTGTAGCCATATGTTAATGTGTTCGTTGTACGTAACCAGCACCTCGAATCCTTGATATACTAGTAGTATAGTATATAGTAGGAGTAAGTAGTAGGAGTAGTAGGGTGGCATGGGCCAGAACAAGCATTCACGTCCAGGAGTACGGCACACGCCACCACCACGGCATCCATCTGACACCATATTATTTCTTGGAGTCCATGTGAGAGCAATCTCTTCAACCTCGTCGTTTCTCTAACTTCAGCCATCGTGCGGCGGGCGAGGTGGGGGTTTGGCGATAGTCGGTTTCCTTAACTGCGGTCCCACTTGTAAGGCCAACTCCAACGCACGACCCCAAACGGACCTCCGCTTTGCACGAACTCCAACGATAATTTTGACTACTCCTGTAGTAAGTTGGATTAGTGCCTTCTCGATGCAATCATTGTTGATCTGTGGAGGCTCGATCTTGCGTGCTTCTTTCTTCTTCGAGTGTAAAGAAGTAGACGTTGCTTCCTCGCATCTAGTCTCATGTCTAGCCTCTATTCTATACTAGCTAAAAGTGATAGAACATCTACTAAATTGCGCTCTATCAATATATGGATGTACTCTTCTTCCCAATACAAAAACTTGCATCCATTCTACTCCCTCCGTTGCACAATACTACATGCCTTCTATTTGTCAAAAAATATATGTAATAGACATGTCTTAGTATGTAGGTACATCCATTTTTGGAAAAATGGAAGTCAAGTATTTTGGAACGGAGGGAGTACACTATAAAAATTTTAAGTTAGCACAACTAGTCTAATCCGAGAGCAGAACCGAAGATTTGGTCGGGTTCTTCCTCCTTTTGCTGACAGGTGGGACATCCAGCATCCAGGTCGTGTCATGAAAGAAAATAGAGTGGTAGTTGAAGCCACGAGATGTGCATCTTGGATTAAACTGTAAATAGAATCTTACTACTCTCGAGTAACTCCAAAAGCGGCCACCGAAGATCTTTATTGGATTTGTTTTTCATCACCAGCACGTCGAGGTGAAAGATGTGCAGGTTCAGTGGGTCCTCTTGCGTTTTCACTGACATGTGGGGCCGCATGTGAGCAAACAGACAATGGGCTCCGCGCGTCCGCTGGCTGGCTGAGAAGAGAGATAGAGGAGGGCTGAGCACGGACTGCAGGAAATTTGTTCTACATACCTCGATATAGGCTTGATATAGTGGGGTGGCATGGGCCATAACTAGCATTCACGTCTAGCAGTACGGCACACGCCACCCACACGAGTCCCATCCGACACCAATTTTCTTGGAGTTCGTGCTACAGCCATCTCTTCTCCCTCCTGTCCTCTTTTCTCAGCCATCGCGCGGTGGGCGGGGTGGGGGTTTGCCGATAGTCGGTTTGCTCAACTGCGGTCCCACTTGTAAGTGAAAATGCAACACCGCACGCATTCCCGCTTGAGCGGCGTGCCGGACCAACCGTGTGGGGGTGCGACGCGAACACGGCAGGCTTTTCCTTTTGAACTTGTAACTTGTAAAATTTGGTTCTGCTCCATGGCGCGACCGATAGATAGAAAATAATGATTTTGCCTAGAGTAATGAGAAGTTTGCTTCTGGTGCCGTTCATGCATGGAGTACGTACGAAAATTATGAAGTTGATGCGAAAGGTAAGATAATTACTGTAGTATCATATACTACTACATGGATTTGACGGAAGGATAAAAATACATACGGATCCATCAACGTTCAACGACATGCTCACGCCCTAGTGCGTCGGGTCACCAACTGACGTGTGAGGAGCAGCGGCGTTGGCGGCGAGCTCAACATGCTTCTAAACAGTGCCGTCCAAGGTTGCCCTGCGCTCCAAGAAGGCCAGCGTCCTATCGTCCTCCTCTTGCATGTACTAGTCCGTGTGGACGATTTGCGCGTAGACGTGGGTGATTATGTCGATGCTCTCTTGCTATGCCAGGCGCTGCGCGGCGAGCGCGACCTCGAGGTGGACATCTCCGGCGCGACGGCAGGCAGTCGCAGGGCCACCAGTGCATCGAAGAGGTTGTTGCCATAGTGGCCGTTGAGGGTGGCGGGCATCGCAGAGCCTGGGCGCGTCGGCTGGAGGCTTACGTTAAAGTCGTCTGCAAGCTTCTTGACGATGGTAAACTTGTCGAGGAAACCAACGAGGACCTCGTCGAACAAGGATGCGAAGCTGTCGTCGAACAAGCAATACTACCTGCCGGGCCGCAGGCCGGCGTCGTGGACCATCTGGCACAGCCGGTTGATGCTCGCGCTCATCGCTTCCATGGGTCTAGCATAGCTTATAGTCAACTGATCTTGTGATTTGAGTGATCACTCAGCCCTTGGTTAGCGTGCGTAGGTGCGTAGGATTTCATACTACTCCTCGGCCCTCTATTGCACCTGCCTTTGGCTGTATGATAGGTGGGCCAGCCACCCCCTGGGGCCACGTGTCATTCACCTCCTGACCCGTCTCTCACACGCACCCTGCTAGTGTATATACTCCCTCCTTTCCGGTTTATAGGGCTTATCTCAAAATTTTAGTTTTTCCATTTCATAAGGCTCAATTTGGTTGTTTTCCATCACAAGTTCAGATTCCAAGGTGCATTAAATCATGGAATGCAAGTACTAAGAGAAAATTGACCAATGCATGTAATTTATGCATGCATGCATTGCAATTAATGCATTGGTAAACATACTTTTTTGAGGAAAACAAGAGCATTAATTGGGTGCTTTTGCAAACTACAAAAAGTATTCCACCACTCACCATCTACCTTGGTTGGTGAGAATTTTGAATTGGGCCTTATAAACCGGAAAGGAGGGAGTATAGTGGTTTTCTTTTTCTCTCCATATCAACCATTTTATATTGCGTATGTGTCATTCAAGAGTGAAATGATGGTTGCTTCTTCCGACTAACTTACTGTGTGATTTGACTGCTCCTTAGTGGCCCCTACATGTACTCCCCCTACGTGTATGCAACAGTCACACGTACACATGGACGCAAAAACGCGCGCGACGCCCTAATGCATGCATGTCCGAGCACACGACGGAACACAAACGGTGACGCTCAAGTGCTCAACCTACACGTGCATGCACACACATACTCAGTCAGGGTGAGCTAGTGACCGTATGAACACCGGAAAATATATATAATGAGCGCAATGAGCGTATTATGAAGTCCACTGACCGTATTTTTACAAATATACAGTGACAGATAGTGTATTTATGTCGTTTGAAATTAAGCCATGTTAACCAGAGAGGAGGCAGGACGGACTAGCATTACTTTGCTGTGTCCCGTCAACTTGCCGAACAAGGAGAAGGTTGCAGGACGGGAGAAGCTTGCGCGCGGTGGCTCGCAGGACAAGGAGAAACTTTTGACTAATGCAAGCTCTCCCTCGCTCAGGCAGTGGACATGCAACAGTTAATTCGTTGTCGGATTGCCAGAAGCATACTACACTATACTACTAGGAACCGGATGGAGGAGCGTCTGCACTCTTATTATAATTTTAAAATGTGATAAAGCAATCTTCAACACATTTGGTTCTCTTCGAGGGTTCTCGCATGTGATAATGGAAGTTGATTGCATGGAACACTCGCCACAATTCTCGCTTAATTCTGGCTCATATCCTGTTACAAATAGTAGCGCTCAGTAATATTTCCTCTTTTTTGTTATTCAGCATGTAAACAGGTCAGCAAACCTTGTGGCGCATCTTCGTGCGAACCATGCTTGCTGCACTTTGAATGTGGCCGAGAGCTGGCTTGATGAAACACCTCGCTTCCTACTTCTTTTTTTGGCTTCCTAGTGACCAGTGTCTTGGCTGGTCATCCTAAGAATGCTTATATATGAATAAAGCTCTCTCATTTACCTGCAAAAAAGATTAAGCCATATTAACCGGAAAGGAGGGAGTATGGACTAGCACTACTTTTTGGTGTGTCCCGTCAACTCGCAGAACGAGGAGAAGCTTGCAGGACAAGGTGAAGCTCGCTTACGCCTTTTGACTAATGCAACCTACCCTCGGTGGACATGCATTAGTCCATTCGGTGTCAGATTGTCAGAGGCATACACTGTAGTAGCCAACATGTGGAGTACCATCATTGTTCGATTTCACGAAGGGGCGAAGAGCCAAGCGCAGTACTAGTACGCGTACTTGGTTTTGCACCTTCATACTACTCCACCCTCCGTCACAGTTTACAGGGCACGCTTCATTATGATGCATTTCTCTCAATGCATTTCCACCACCAGAGAGACTTTAGACGCGTTTGGTTTAATGCTCAATTAATTAGGGCGTGGTAACCGCAATCAAGTCCACAATTTTCTCTCCATGTACTATACTACTACGGAGTGCATGCATGTGTGTACCCGGGGTGGAAGCACTGCATGCATGTGTGTACGCATTATTCCCTCTAGTAATAGACGCCGTGCTATAACTACCAATGCTATTTTTCAGGCCGATCGCTAGTCGCCTTGGTCCCACAATTTTTTTTCCTTTTTCTGAAGCGCGCTGTATAAACAGTGACTGATGGAGTAGTATGAGCGGATTCAAAGAAGAGCGTATTGATGGTTGCTTCTTCAGAGCAACTTACAGTGGGAAAGGTGGGGCTTATGATTTGACTGCTCATTACTCACTATTAATGCGACGCAACGACCGGGCTGAGTCTCCCATGCGGTTGTGCACTACCCCCTCAGTTCTTAAATATACTTCGAAGTATTTGTCTTTCTAAAATATGTTGAAATCTCTGTTAAGACGAATAGAATATTTAGGAATGGAGGGAGTACACATACGAAGCAAAATGACTGAATCTACACTCTAAAATATGCCCGTTTGAAATTTGTAAAAAGACAAATATTTAGGAACGAAGGAGTATAATTTTGTGCATGGCACATGGACTCGGATGATGAAGAGGCTTCTGGAAATGCTATCAAGCTTCCATCATTTGTTTACATAATTGACGTACTATACAAATAATTTTCCAGCGACATGAAATTGTACAATGGTGTGAGCTTTCAGCTTTTGTTTCGCGTGTCTTGCCATCGATGCTCTTTCGGAAACAATAAAAAACTAACTTCCTTGCTAATGCATGTCAATTATTAGCAGATCAGAGCTAATAATTACATCACAACTGAAGACAAAGTTGTGAGAAGGTGTTAAATTAAAATTGATCCATGCTTTCATTGGCAGCAACGTCCCCCCAGCTCTGTCTAAATCAACAAGGCATGTTGGGAAAAAAGTAGCTGTCTGGAGCATGCAACATTCCAATCATTTTGTGCAGTTCCACTAAAATAGAGCTGAGCGTCCCTCTTCCAAAGATATCAAGTGTTATTACGATAATAGAGGACTGCTGATGAAACAATAAACACACAAATAGAAGCCGGTCACCTTTGCGGTCTCTCTTAAGACTAACTAGTTGGAGAAGATTAGGCTCGGAGTTGGATGAGGAGGATAGAGCAAAACCAATCTCCCTTTGTGCAGTCGCACTGAAATGTAGAGACGTTGCCCGTGTGACATTTTAGTACAACTGCACAAAACACTCTTAAGAAAAAAGTGATTTGTGCAGTTCACCAAAAGGTCGCAATAGCAACGAGGTGAAATGGATAGCCCTGTTTGCAAAAAAGAGGTAGAAAGGAAACAATTACTAGCCAATAACAGTTGATGACACATGCGACAACAAAAAATAAGCGTATTCCTTGTCCTAAGGGAAGATAACAACACGGTTGTGTTTGTCTAAAACAGTGTGAGGACGAGAATGCAATATGGAAAGTACGCCGGACGAGCTACGTTTTGGGCAAAGAACCATGGAAGATCCCCATGCAGCGACGTGGGAAAACGGGCAGTGGAGCAAGGCCGGAGGGGATTCCTGGAGGTCGTCGGGATGTAACTAGGTGAGCGGCGGCGGGCGGAATCTGCGAGCAGGTGGCGTAGGCCCTGCCGCGCTGGAGCTTGGTCAGAGAGAACGGCGTGTACCACAGATCAGGACGTGCTGCCTCGGCGCCGTCGAACGGAGAAACGATGCACTTCCTTCCTTTCCCCCGGCGGACGGGATGCGGCCGAATCAGAGACCAACGGTGAGAGAGAGAGGCCACCGCACTCCCTTTCCCCCGGCACTCCCTTTCCCCCGGCGGACGGGATGCGGCCAGATCAGTGACCAACGGTGAGAGAGAGAGGCCACCGCACTCCCTTTCCCCCGGCGGACGGGATGCGGCCGGATCAGTGACCAACGGTGAGAGAGGGAGAGGCCACGGGAGCCTTGTGTGAGATACTCTGAAGAGCGGACTACCTTTTCCTCCATAAAAATCGTTTTATATTCTGTGTACGTGCCATTGAGCGCTATAACTTTATTTAAAAATAACGCGGCAACGCGTCAAGTCGAACTTTGTTTCGTGCACGCGTGGTACACGACCTCCCTAGGTAAACAATCGCTACAGGCGTTCAAATTAGCACATGGGCTGCCATTTCATAAAGAAATGAGCTCCACCATGTACCCGCGCGGGTGTGGCTGGGCACGGAGCGTGAGTACGTGCATGGTGCACCTATTCTCTTCTTGTATACGTACACCACCTACGTGGGGTTGTGTGAGAGAGATACAAACCTAGAGAGATATAGTGTGTGGGTTCTTGAGAGTTTTTTTGGGGGGGGGGTCAATCAAAAAATTTAACATATGCAATGTGTGTGAAAAGAGTCCTGGATATAACATATATATAGAGGGGGCGATCCACGAGAAGAGAGTGGAGGTATCATCAGCTTGAGGTGTCTATAGAATCGAAGAGAGGGATGATGTGTGTGTGTGTGTGCGCCCGCGCGATCGATAAAGAGTGCCGTCGAATTTGTGTGTGCCCACGTCAAAGATATAGAGTGGCTGGCCTACTGGAATGTGAGATGGGACATGTGCAGTTTGTCTCTGTGGCATGGATACCTACCTGCAGCGCTCGACTATCGGTGTGTGGTGGGGAAAGAGGGAGGCCCAATTAACTATAGAGGTACAATGGCTGGTCTATGTGTGGAGGAGGAGAGAGGCCTACCTCATGTATTAAGGAGATCGATCTACCTCATGTATTAAGGGAGATTGATCGTCATCCATGCATATGTGCAGGAGATGAATAAGGTTGGGAGAGAGACAGCTAGAGTGTTGGAGGGGGTCGTAGTGGAGTTGCTTCTAACAAATGGTGGGATAGGCTTGCTAGACAAACGCAGGGCATGCCCGCAATATCAATAAGAGAGGAGATGGCTGCTTGTTGTCTGTGCACGTGCGTGTGAGAGATGGGTCAGGAGGCATGCACGAATGATGAGGGGGACGATGTGGCTGTGGTAAGCATACGTAACTACATAGGAAGATCAATCGCCCTTTGTAAGAGAAAGGAGAGACATAACTTGTGAGGTACATCAATCGATGGGGGGGGGTACTTAAAGTCGATCTAGGTATTTGTTGGTAGATCGATCGGTATACATGCATGTGTGTGTTAGAAGCAAATGAGGCACGAGGAGAAGGATAGAGAGAGAGGGATGCATGTAGGAGGTGGTACGAGAGGCATACTATATCGAGGGGGAGGAGTGTGCGAGTACGAGAACGATGAAAAGAGTGGTGGGAGTGAGGCATGGACGGTGACAAGAGAAGAGGGGAAGCTTGTGTTTGTGCTAGGCACACCTGGATAGAGAGGCATATCGATCGATGTGTGCCGTATAGAAGGAGCTGGGGGGCCTACACACACCGTGGGTGAACGACCTAAAGTGAAAACACGAATTTGCGTGATGGAGCTAGAGAATGCTGAGGGAGGGTGAGAGGGATGCGGGCGTGTGCATGCACAAGAGAAAGTTAGCGCTAGCTACAAAGATAAGAGGGTTGTGTGGGTGTAAAAGACGAATAGAGATCATATATACTTCATTATAAAAAGCGAATTCGGATATTTGAAGAATTTATCATAGTGTTTAAAACCGACGGATGTGTGAATATATATAATGGTGATAAACATGGTGTGGTTATGAACATGGTATACTACATTTAATATATTTTATCTCTACTCTTATAAAAAATGGAGTTTTTAATGACGGTGTGCCTGCCATCCTACATTATAGGCCGTCTGATTTATATCTGGCGGATAGCAAGGAAACTTTGATGGTTGAAGTTGGCAACAATCATGATTGTAGATTCTTATTGAAATAGAGAAACGAATTCAAATTTAGTTCGAATTGCAGCGGTGGTATAGACATTTGGAATGCACTAAAATGTTGGTATGAGTATGTTACATGCATTATACAGCAAGCGAAAAAATTTAATCGGACATAACATGGATTCATACTCCCTCCTTCCATCTACATAGGGCGTAATGAGATTTTTAAGACCGCCTTTGACTATTGACAAGATTAATAGTACATGACATGCACAATGTGAAAATTATATCATTGAAAGAACCTTTCACAGACGAATTTAACGGTGTGCTTTGTGTAAGTTGCATGTCATATATCATTGCTCTAATATTTGGTCAAAGTTAGCATCGAAAAACGCATTAGGCCCTATATAGATGGAAGGAGGGAGTAGCTTTGAATAGCATTTGTATAGTAAAATGGGGCAAGACTCTCTCTTTATGTGGTGTGAATAGTTTTATTTTTTTGTTTTTCTTTTTGGTTGAGGGAAGTGCGAATTGATTTGGTACGTACAAGTACAATATTACGACACATTAGGCTTGTCCCTGAAATTCAACCCGCGTCTTGTTATATCCTGAAAATTTAGATATCGTGCTCCCAAAACTGGCGCCTTCACAACCCGCGCCTTGCTGTCCTGAAATTACAACACGCGCGAAAACTCCCTCCAGCTGCCAAATCCCGACACGCGAAATCCCCCTTCTAACCCTGAGCCGAAAGCGCCGCTAGTTCAAATCGGTGGGGGTACTTTTGTAACACACCCTACATTTTGGACAAGCGCGTTCCTAAGTCATGCTTCACCCCCTCCCATCACCCCCTTTTCGTCATTCGAAATCCCAGGTCGCCATAACCTCTCCGCTCCAGCTGCGAAACCCCACCCTCCTCCGTCCGCCACGTCACCGCTACCCAGCCGGAGCCTCTTCCCCGATGACTTCATCCACCGCAACAGCTCGACGTCCCTCGTCCACCTCCCCGGATGAGGATCCGTCATCCATCTTGTCGTCCCGCCGGTTCAGCCGCCCCGTCCTCCACCTCCAAGGAGCTGCTCCGACGATTGCCTCGTCTATCGTGGCTGCTCCATCCCCACAGCGTTGCCTTAACCTGCTCCACCGGAACCGCAACATCCTCACCGACTCCTCGGACGAAGCCGAGGCCTACTCGGCGCCACCAAAGAGGTTGTACACTCATCGCATCGCACCTTCTCCTTAACTCGACCTCCCGGCACCGATGGTGCTCCATCCCGCACCCCCATGGAGCGGCTACCTTGAAGCCGGCGCCACGGGCGACATCTCCACGGCGGCTCTCCCCTAGTGCGAGGCCCCTTCGGCGGCGGCGTCCATACTAGCCAGATCTGCTGCTGCTGCTCCGGCTCTCGCTCGATCGCTCACTCGCCTAGCTGCTGCTGCTGCTCTCCCCCTCGCTCGTGCTGCTGCTCTGCTCCGATTAAGCCACTCTTCAGTCGACTGAATCGACTTCTGGGTCAGTCAATTTTCAGGGGTTGGGGGGCTCGCCGAAGTTAAGGAAGAACCACCCGCAGCAGGGATGGGGGCTCGCCAAAGAGGTACCCCACTATCTATCTTAGGGTTCAGGGTGGGGGCGGGGGGCCTAGAGGGCTGGCCGGGGCGGCGGTGGCGAGTTGTTTCGGGGCGGCGAGGCGGCGCTGGGGCCGGCGGTTCAGCCGGTGGTGGCTGGCGGCTCAGGTGGGTGCAGGTTGAAGATGAACCGCAGGCCCTCCCTAAACTACATGTCAAGTGCCTCTCTGCTACCATTGCATTCAGTTTCGACAGTAGCATTCAGATTCCACAGTAAATTTTAGTTTCGACAGTTAAATTCAGAGTCAATAGTTTTTACCTCATCTGTTGTAGTCAGGTGGTTTTTGGCGATGTTAATTTTACATCCATTTTACATCATCTATTGGAAATGCTATTATAATCCCACTTGAGATTGACGATGTCTGTCTTGTGCTGCTTCAGCCTTGACGTCTTACGGCTCACCGGAGCTGCTCCAACGACAGAACGATCCATCACAACAGAGAAGTGCCCTGGACGCCGTCTACAGATTCCTCAGATCTTCCTCCACACCTCTGACAGCCACCTCTGCATCAACTGCTTCAGCGACCAACCCAATGATGCTGAGATCGACACGGCTACGGCAAAGAGGTTGTACACTTGTTGCATCACTTATTACTATACATTCACGTCGATCCATTAGGGCTATTTTGGTTCAACGGAAAAACATCGATCCACTGGTTGTTACCATCACTCTAAATTTCTGCATGCTCTCCTTACATAATCTCACCATATTTTTTTCGTATGCATGTCAGATATTGTACACAGTCATGCTGAACATGTAGAGAAAAAGAGAAGAGTTTTACATGGCAATACAATGTCATGCAGACATCGCTCCATGGTGGGTTCAATGGAAAACCCTCCCCACCCCTCTCCAGATTGTAATCCAGAGGAAGATATCTGTTCTGAGGCAGATTCAGACGCCGCTGACCACTGCTATTTACCCCCAAGGTGTTTGCTCTACCTTGACATGATGATGTTAGTCATATCATGCATATGTTGCCTTGCAGTGCCTACTTTTGACATCATATATGTCATCTGCTTATTTTAGACATGTTCTGTAATGCCACCTGTTTAGTTTCTATATCATATATGGGAATTATGCAGGCTCATGTCTTTTAGCCAGCCATAATATATGTGAAATGTGCAACGCCATCCTGTTTAACCAGGCATCATATATTTGAATGCTATCTTGCCCATCCTTTTCTTCATTACATTTCCATTTTTCGACAATGTTTGTACATTAAACTACTCTTCCTATGAATCAGCCATTTTGGTGGGAGATGGAAAAATCTGGAGTGAAAACAAGGCCTTCAGAGAAGACAGTGCTACCTGTCGAAGCAGATCTCTTGTTGGGTCCCGATAGCTCCTCAGAGATGGATTCTGAGACAGATGACCAGTCCTATTCCCCCACTGAGGTGTATGCTCTAACTTGGCACGGTTATACTGCTCATATCATGCATACGGTGTCTTGCATTGCATAGTTTAGACATCATATACACAATATTCAACATCATGTTCTTAGTTCAGACATCATATTGAATGCCCTCTGTTTAGCATATAAATCATATATGTGAATTAAATGATGCGATCCTGGTTACTTAGATAACATGTAGGTGAATTATGTCAGGCGATCCTGTTTAGTTATTCATCATATCTTTGAATTATGTTATGCTATGCTATCCAGTTTAGATAGACATCATATATGTGAAATTATGTCATGCTATCCGTTTTAGTTAAACAATATACATGTCAACTATTTCATGCCCTCTTTTTTCCACACTATCTATTGCATCTGTCTCTCATACAATGTCTGTACATTCAACCATGTTTCCTGTTTATCAGCCATTTGAATTGGAGCCGGTGATGCCAGTATCTAGCGGACTAAAAACACGGTCTTCAAATAAAACAGTGCTACCTCTTGGTGGAGATAGCACCCCGGTTGTACATGCACAAGAACCAGCCCTACCACACATAACCCAAACTCTCACAGATTGTACCCCTACTACGATGGACAGAGAACTAGCTTCACCCAATCTAACCCCAACCCCAGCCGATAGTAACCTAGTTCCTGTTGACACAGCACCATCTCCACCATAGAGCTCCCAAGCAAGAGCAGTTAGTAAGGCAGCTCCAGTGCCCAAAGGGCCAGTACTATCATGGCGAACCCCAACTCCACCAGTTAGTACGCCTATTCTTGTGGAGGAAGCACAACCAGCTAGTCGTAGTTTAGCATCTATCGCATTGGATGTTGTTAAATCATATGTGCGTATCTTCCCATCTTGGAAATATTATACTGAAGATGAAGGAAAATTCTAGTTGCAGGTGTTTGTCCAGGAGTTATGTGTAAGTAATGTTATTCATGGCAATTACTTTGCTTTGTCCCATACATCCTACCTCCATGATGGTTATAATACATCAAATTTTCCCATTCTTCTCTATAGAGAAGGACCGATTTGGAAACTCAGGATGAGGTAACCTGTGCTAATACCTCTAATATCTTCAAGAATGCTTGGTGGCAGTATCGGAATTACCTCAAGAAAACATACTTCACCGGCAAAGAAACTCATCAAATTCCCTTATGTTCTCCTGAGACACATTTACTGGACGATGAATGGGAATGCCTTGTTCTGTACTGGTCCCGAACCAAGAATGTGGTAAGGTCTATGAGCTCATTTTCTATTTTGAAGTATTATATTCTTGCATCTTACTGTACTCTGTTCATGTAGAACAAGTGCCTAAACCTGAAGAACAACTGTTCTAATTTAAGATTCCATTGCTACCATAGGACATAGATATATATTTGTTTGATGCTTTTATTATGTACTAGTACTTGGCAATAGAAGACTTGGTAGTTTAATCCTGTCCACCTTACTAATGAACTGGTTCACCGAAATGAGTTTCATATACTAGTACATGCTAAACTTGTTATGTGTCTGCTTGTTTCTTCTTTTAGAATGCTGACAGAATATTGGGGAAGAGTGCCTTATTAAGCAACGGTAAAGGAAGTAATGCAGATAAGGTTCAGGATAGTGACACATCCTGTCTTGGTTTAGTGTTGGAGTTACTGGCCACTACCGCTTGCACAAGCTATTCAAACTCACTGTCTGAATCAGTTCGGTTTGTTGAGTCTCAACTACAAGCTGAAAGACATCGATCAGCTGTGCTGCGACAAGAAGCGGAAGGACTGCGGAAGTCCTTGGAGCATTCAAATGCATACTTTCTGGTGCAACAGCAAGCGTTGGAGGATTTTAGCGCCAAACAGGACAAAGCTAATCAGCTTGCTAAGCTTATTGCCAGCATGGTGGATACCCAGGATAACGTTTCTTGAGCTCTTCTGAAGTTGTTTCAGTTATTCTCTTGTTTTGCTGCTGCGTTTATTTGCACTGGTGGCCAATTTTGACGGCCAGTGTATATGATATGCTGCTTTGTTCCCTATATTTGCACTGGTGGCGAACTTTGATGCCCAGTGGATGTAATATGTGTAATAGCCGTGATAGCCTAGCGTTAGTTGCTTGCTTATTTATTTCCTTGTTGTCTTGTTTATTTGTTTGCTTGTAGTCATTGCAGTTCTTTTTCCGCGGTTAACTAGTGGCTGCAATAACCTATTTTTTAAAACTAGGCCACAATAACCATGGGCTAATATTTACTATAGTGACACTGGGCCTCCTATGGGCCGTAGAAACAGTGGGCCTTTTACGGGTCGTAGAAACAGTAGGCCTTCTACGGGCCGTAGAAACAATGGGCCTTCTACAGGCCGTATCATCAATGGGCCTTATACGGGCCGTATGATCGATTGGCCAAACATGGGCCAATAACAGGCCGCATTATGGCCGTAAATGGTCTAGAGTTGGAATCATCTGTTCATGGGCCGACCGTAACGGGCCATCATTAATAAGCCGTATTTGATGATGCTATGAAAACGGCCCAACGTATTAACGGACCACAAATGGGCCGACTATAACCATGGGCTGAATTTGGCCCACAAGCAGAAAAAGACAGTAACGGGCCGTAAGTAAACGAATGCTGGAAATGAGCCCAAGAATAAATGGGCTCTAAGAAGGCCGAAAGATAACATGGGCTGGAAACGGCCCAACGGAATAATGGGACGTTAATGGGTATAAAGTGATACATTGTTCATTACGGGCTAGTTTTACCATGGGCCGTTAATGGGTGTAAAGTGATACACTGTTCATTACGGGCCAGTTTCACCACGGGCCGTTAATAGGCCAAGAGTTACATAGGGCCTCATATGGGCCAAAAGACGTCATGGGCCATACATGGGCCAGAAGTGAAAATGGGCTGGAATCATATTGAATGGCCTAGATGATGGTACTGGGCCTAATTCGGATAGGGCATAATGGGTCTTGGGTTAGCAGGCTATAAATGGGCTATATGCGAACAAGCCGTTAACAGGCTTTCCATGGGCCGGCCCGCCAGCTTTTGACCAAGTCAAATGGGCCGGCCTTTTCACAGGAATGGGCCTTTGTTGGGCCATGCCACATGTCGACGTATCATAGGCGCCTATCTGACCAACTGACGAACTGACATGTGTTTCGTCTGGCCAATAAGAATTTTACATGTGGAAATTTCCCATTGGTCGGGGCTGTTAACGGGTTATCGGATCCAAAACCCGACCCGATAGCTTAACGACATTCCGTTACGGTGGATGCCACGTGTCGGTCACCCTTGACGAAAGCACTTCTGTGACGCGTGATTTATCGTCATGGAAGTGGACACTTCCGTGATGATAATTTTGGCAATGTCATGGAACACTTCTACCATAGCACATGTATGACTATCTTGGTTCTGTCATAAATTTGTCATGGATGTACATGCATGACAAAAAAGCGACCTACTGTGACAACCACGTATCATCACGGAAGTGTATTTTTTTGTAGTGGTTGCTCATTGGATGAAGCCAATCCGACGGTACAGAGATGGCAAATCCGAGCACTACTGGCCATTGGATATCATCTACATTCCACCAGATTCTGCCACATGTACAATATAGAAGACTCCATGGTTGAACTTAAGCATAATGCACAAACCTCTAAACACAAGCACTTCTCCTTTGTTCTCTAGAATCTTCCATATCTTAATTGCCCAAACCTTTTTTTCTAAATGAATTGTCACTTTTTGTTTTTACCTTTACAATGCACAATTCCATGAATCTTAAAATAGTTTTTTTACAAAACTAATTGATTTTGGATGAGATGAACTATAAGAATTAAACGAACATCTACATCATGCATATCTGGGAGAAGAGGCAGGAAACTGATGAGAGGAGTGGCGAGAAACGGTAGCCTGTTTTGAATGAAAACGTAGTAGAGAAGGAAGCGTGAGCTACACGACGCATGCGCACAGTGCTTACCCATGTACTGCATGTGTTTTCGAAAGGGCTCAGGGTTGCCGTTCGATCTGGGAGCATCCAACGGTGCACATGTACGATCTATGGGGTTTGGGTTCTGGCCAGTCAGAACGCAGGACCCAGATCGAGCGCGCAGCAGGGGGTGATATCATACGGAAATCAACATTCTATGGAAACTGGTGAAAACCACGAGAAAAAGATGTTTTAAAGTTTCAAAAAAATACGGGATGTTAAGAGGATGATGTTTTATTGGCACACAAAATTTCAAGTTGATACACAATAAGAGATGTGAGCTATGAAAAAGACAAAATCAGTGTTGAATAGTGCCAAATAGTAATGTCACTATTCATGGCAGAATTTGTCTTTTTCATAGCTCACATCTCGTAATGTTTTTTAACTTGAAGTTTTGTGTCGCAATAAAACATCACCTTCTTAACATCCCACATTTTTTTCGTCAGATTTTTATGAAACTTTAAAATATGGTTTCCACGAAGTTTTCATTGAATATCGGCTTTCGTGAGTGAACCGTGTGCTACTTGAAAACATTTCGTGAGAAGAATCTCAGTTTTTAAATCCCTGTAAATCCAAAACTAAGCTGAAAATCATGAAACCTACCATGGTGTCATGACATTGCACTTATATGTCGAGGAATTTTTTTCGTCCATTATGGCGCAAGTTTTATCACAAGCCTCTTACAAACAGGAGCTTCTCTCAAAGAAGCCTTGTGGTTCCGATAGGGAAACGTGTCCCCCTTGTGGGCGAAATGTAATCACTGCCTCTTTTCACCTTGTATTTTCTTCTACAGGCAACATGGAACGACATGATATCTGTGCTGAAATTTAAACTTATTCAGGGTTCGTTTGGCCTTTTTATACACTAATTAATTTTCCTAGGCATTTAACGTCCATAATTCAAATCTAAACTACAAATACATGCTCCAGTTCACCAAAATGTCTAGAAAAATTATACATGTGTTCTTGGGTGCATTTTTAGGTCCCATGCCACGAATGGGAACGAATTACAACTGTATTGGTGTCATGGCTCGTACTCAAACATTTTGAATCTCGGTTTTTAAGTCCCCATAAATCCCAAACTCACCAGAAAGTCATCATAGGTGGCATGGTGTCACGTCATGGCACATATATGTCCTGGTAAAAACATTGTCCAATTTGGGCCAAGCTTTATTACAAACCTCTTACAAAAACTGGAGCTTCTCTCAAAGAAGCCTCGTGGTTCTGATGGGGAAACGTGTTCCCCTTGTGGGTGAAACGTAATCACTGCCTCTTTTCGCCTTGTATTTTCTTCCACGGGCAACATGGAACCACAGGGTATCCGTTCTGAAATTTAAACTTATTCAGGGTTCGTTTGGCCTTTTTATACACTAATTGAGTTTCCTAGGCATTTAATGTCCACAATTCAAATCTGAACTACGAATACATGCTCCAGTTCACCAAAATAGCTAGAAAAATTATACATGTGTCCTTGGGTGCATGTTTAGGTCTCATGCCAGGAATGGGAACGAATTACAACCGTACCGGTGTCCTGGCTCTTCCTCAAACAATTTGAATCTCAGTTTTGAAGTCCCCATAAATCCTAAACTCACCAGAAAGTCATCAAAGGTGGCAAGGTGTCATGTCATGGCACATATATGTCGTGGTAAAAACATTGCCAATTTGGGCCAAGCTTTATTACAAACCTCTTACAAATCGGAGCATGCCACCAGAACCCTCGTGGTTTCGATAGGGAAACGTGTCCCCTTGCGGGCCAAATGACAATCACTCCCTCTTCTAGCCTCGTATGTCCTTCTACACACGACACAGAACAACTGGAGATTCGCTCTGAACTTTGAAATTATTCAGGGTTCGTTTCACCTTTTTATTCATTAATTGAGTTTTCTAGGCATTTAATGTCCATCATTCAAATCCGAACTACAAATACATGCTCCAGTGCACCAAAATGGCTAGAAAAAACGTACATGTTTCCTTGGGGTGCATGTTTAGGTCCCATGGAACGAATGGGAACAAATTCAATCGTCTCGCCGTCCTGGCCTGGCCACAAACATTGCTAATATAGGTTTTTAAATGTCTGTAAATCCAAAACTCACCAGGAAATCATGAAACTTGGCATGGTGTCACTAATGGTATATATAATTGTCCAATTTGGGCGAAGCTATATTACATGCCTTTTACAAACCGGAGGCTATCGCAACCCTCGTGGTTCCAGTAGGGAAACATGCCCCTCTTGTGGGCGAAATGATAATCGATGCCTCTTCTCTCCTTGAACTTTGTTTTCTACAGGCAACATAGAATAATAGGAGCGGCTGAAATTTGAAACTGTTCAAGGTTCGTTTGGCCATTGTATATATATATATATTACTAATTACTAAGTTTTCTATGCATTTAATGTAGTCCATAATTCAAATTTGAACTACAACCACATGCTCCAGTGAAGCAAAATGGGTGGGAAATCGTACATGTGTCATTGGGTGCATGTTTAGGTCGCATTTAAGGAATGAGAATGAATTACAAACTTGTCGTCGTCCTGAAACAATGAGAATCTCGGTTTTAAAATCCCAGTAAATAAAAAAGTCACCAAAAACATGAAACTTGGCACATACATTAGTAGCCAACGAAGTCCTTTTTGAAACAAAAAGCTGACACGTTAATATCGTAAATGGTTGTATTATATTTACCTTGTTGAAATTTAACCATACTCCATGGCATGCGTGCAGCTGTTTGATTAGACGGGACGAGCGCGAGAAGTCCGCCGTGCAGGCTCGACGGGACGCGTGTGAGCAGTCCATCGTGCAGGCTCAATGGGACGCGTGCATCCTGTCCACCTCGCAGGCTCGACGGGACACGTGAGAGCAACAAGGCCGCCCATGCTCACCGGGAAGCGAGCACTTTGACCTCCATGCACCAGCCGTCGCCCGCCTCGCTCACAACTTCTCCATTAATGGGTTAATTAAAGCACCTGGACAAAGGGTGTTCGCTTGTGATCCCATGGCAGCATTTTCTTTGTTCGTGTTCTCAACTAGTATTCCGCCCTAATTTAAATTTCCACATAGGGCAACAGATAATATAGCCACAAATAAAATGGCAACGGATAATACAACGACAAATTTACAATGGTGCACATAATAATTGTCTTACATATTCCGAATAATTTAAAATGCCACATGCAGCAAAGCCCGGAAGACACGGGGGCAAGAGTAGAAGGAAATTGCAGACAACGATATGGGTCGCTACAGTCTCTACTCGTCGATGGATCGTCGGGCGGCGAAATCCTCCAGCTCCTTCTTCAATTCCTCGCGACTTTGCTTGAAAGCAGCCACGTATTCCTCCACCTCCTGCTCGCGCTCGATCCGGATCTTCCTCAAGCCACCCAACAGTTCCTCGACGACCGCTTTCAGCGTCATCTCCGAGGCACTGCTCTGCTCATGCAGCATCTTCCAGCCGGCGGCCTCCTCCTCCTTCTCGGCGACCAACTCGAGGAGCTTCGCATTGTCATCCATGAGTTGCTCGATGAGGCCGGTTGCCTTGTCAACCGAGGCATCGCTGATCTTGAGCAGCTTCATCAAGCTGTCGACCAGCTCCTGCTGCGTAGTGACGCCATCGAGAATGTCATCGTCGCCGGCGAAGGACTTCAGGAACGCCGGCTCGTCGCGATGGCCGACGCCGCGAATGCGCTTGTGAGAGCCTTCACGTGCCCGTGAGAGCTCGTTTGAGGGCTCATCGGCACGCCCGGACATCTCTGCTGCGGCTGCGGCTTCGCGGCGGGACCTCTCTAGTGCTTCCGCGGCCTTGGTCTGTGCTGCCTGGTTATATGTCCACCCTAAACTCCTCCTGCCGGTCATGGCGGAATGACTTGACAGAGAAAACCAGTTTTGTGGGTGATGAGGAGAGGAACTGTGAAGTAATTTTCGAGTGGGTAGTTTTTATAGCCTAGTGCTAAGTGTGAACACATATTAGTTTGATAGGTGTGAAAAGATTTGCAATTACTTATTGCGTTGTAATCCGCAATGTGATGAGAAACAAGGTCAAAATTTATTGATGGTAGAAGGTTGGCCACGTGGTTTCTCGCCGTTGAGGCGGCCACGGCGCGTTCCGCTCTGGCGTCCCTGCACGTGCTCTGACTGGCGGCCTTCCGACGATGGTCTTCTCAGACTCCATGATCAGCATAGCACCCTTGCGACCGTTCACCCCGAGTGTCCCAACCCGCCTCCGCCTACAGAGCTGCTGGCGCTGGGAGGCTCTTGGGGCTCCTGGGCCTCTTCCAGAAGAGCTTGACAGCGTGCAATCGCACACATGACAACTCCGCGGAACTGCTCCATTTCCATGTCTCTTTCCTGGTAGCAAATTCCATCGATCACCTGCATCCTCAAAATATCACGTTGGTGATGTTCTACTTCGTCGGGGATGACAACTCCGCCAAGGATGCGCTCGAGCCTGTCCACCACATCATCGGGATCGAGGTTGACACGGCCGCCGCGGGCAATGATGAAGCCGTAGGCTGCCTTTATCTTGACTGAATTGCAGAGGTCCTCTGCCCATTCCTTACGGGGCATCAGGCTCTCGATGAGCATTGGTGACGACGGCTCTTCGGGTGGGTCATCGATCATGTCGCCGAGCAGCTCTGGATCTTTTACACGGTGGATGGAAAACTGCTCATCACACCTCCTCTGCAATATGTCGATTGTGCTCCCAAGGACTGTGATGCCGATATCGCTGCCGATGGGCCATGGTGCCTGCACCGGCCGATGAAGCTCTTGCTTCCCGACCTGCTCCGGCTCGTTCTCCTCGCCGAAGATGTAACGCAGGTAGGCGTCTACGTCGAAGCTTTGGTCGTTGCCTGGCATGCTTGGAATAACTAATGGTAGATGGGTGAGGACTAGATCTTCGCAGAGTGTCGCGGTGGTGCGTTATCGCCTGGGTTATATGCAGCAAGCCGTTAGCTAGTGGCGGGAAATCGGTGAGGGAATAGGCATGGATTTTACATTTCATCCATGTGGAGCGTGGGAAGCATTCGCTGGAGCGCGGGAAGACTAAGTGGAGCACACAAACAACCCGAACACCGTATCCGGTGCCACATGTTATTTATCACACAAGTGTTAACATAAGGAAACGTATGTGTAACTTACTAATCATCGCACACGAATACTCGCAGACACATCATGTGCGATACTCCTAGCGACCGCAAGCAACTAGTTTGCATTTTCAAAGTTTTTTGTACACACATAATCGCACATGAACTAATTGTATTAAACGTCTGTGTTGTAATTTCTCATCGCAAACAGTTCAGCCGAGTCGGCTGTTTGCCACGTATCACACACATCTTGTTAAGTTGAACCGTTTCTGTTGTGTTCGCTAATCGAAAACAGTTCGTCTGAGTGAACCGTATGCCCTATATCACACACACCTTGATCTGGCTAACCGTTTATGTTGCACTCCCTAATAGCAAATAGTTCATCAGAGCGAATTGTATGCCGTATATCGCACACACATTGATATGGCCGCCTGCGTCTATTGTTCTATCTCATTGCAAACTGTTCGTACAGGTCAACCATATGCCCCTCATCACACATGCAACTATAATTTGAACCGTGTTTGATGTATCATTCACCGCAAACGTTTTGCATCATTTCTGGCGGTTTTCATACAGCACCGTTTGCGATTATGGCATCACACACAGTTTCTCGAAGGGTCTCTGATCATAGTGTTGCGTTAGCAGCATCCTTCAGTAGTGATAATGGGCCCCGGCTGCGCCTGGGGGTGCTCCGAGGAGAGCACAACCCACTAGGGGCGCCAGGAGGCCCAGGCGCGCCCTGGCGGGTTGTGCCCACCTCGGGTGCCCCTCCGGACTGCCTCTTTTCTCTATAAATACCCCAATATTCCAGAAACCCTAGGGGTGTCAACAAAATATTGATCCAGATGCCGCAGAATCAAGAACCACCAGATCCAATCTAGACACCATCTCAGATGGGGTTCAACACCTCCATTAGTGCCTCTCTAATGATGCGTGAGTAGTTCTTTGTAGACCTTTGGGTGCGTAGTTAGTAGCTAGATGGCTTCCTCTCTCTCTCTCTTGATTCTCAATACAATGGTCTCTTGGAGATCCATATGATGTAACTCTTTTTGTGCTGTGTTTGTTGGGATCCGATGAACTTTGAGTTTATGATCAGATCTATCTTTTTATATCCATGAAAGTATTTGAGTTTCTTTGATCTCTTTTATGCATGATTGCTTATAGCCTCGTATTTCTTCTCCGATATTTGGGTTTTGTTTGGCCAACTTGATCTATTTATCTTGCAATGGGAAGAGGTGCTTTGAAGTGGGTTCGATCTTAGGATGCTTGATCCCAGTGACAGAAAGGGAACCGACATGCATGTATCGTTGCTACTAAGGATAAAATGATGGGGTCTATCTCTACATAGATAGATCTTGTCTACATCATGTCATCGTTCTTATTGCATTACTCCATGAACTTAATACACAAGATGCATGCTGGATAACGGTCAATGTGTGGAGTAATAGTAGTAGATGCAAGCAGGAGTCGGTCTACTAATCTTGGACGTGATGCCTATGTAATGATCATTGCCTAGATATCGTCATGAGTATTTGAAGTTCTATCAAATGCCCAACGGTAATTTGTTCACCCACCGTTTGCTATTTTTCTCGAGATAAGCCACTAGTGAAACCTACGCCCCCCGGGTCGCTTTCTCGTATATTTGCCTTTGCGATCTACTTTTCCTTTGCAATTATTTTCAGATCTATTAAACCAAAAACCCAAAAATACCTTGATGCAATTTATTCTTATTTATTTTATTTGTCGTTCGATCTATCAATCTACTACAAATTCACCTCACGTCCGTTTGCCTATCTTGAGGCGCCGTACCCCGGAAGGGATTGACAACCCCTTTAACATGTCGGGTTGCGAGAAGTTGTTATTTGTGTGTAGGTGTTGTTTACTTTGTGTTGCTAGTTCTCCTACTGGTTCGATAACCTTGGTTTCACATCTGAGGGAAATACCTACCGCCACTATGTTGCATCATTCCTTCCTCTTTGGGGAAATACCGACGTAGCTTAAAGCGACAACAAAAGGAATTTTTGGCGCCGTTGCCGGGGAGGATCTTCAACATATACCAGGTTCCTAATAAAAAAATCTCATCTCCTCTCAATTTACATTATTTTCCATTTGCCTCTTGTTTTCCTCTCCCCCACTTCACAAAAAATTGCCGTTTTATTCGCCCCTCTTTTTCCTTTCGCCGTTTTCTTGCCGGATCTATTTTTGAGTGCAGTCTTGTTTGTGTAGTCATGATGCCTCAAAGAAAATATTATGAAGTTCCTTACCCCAATATTTTGCTTGAAATTGAGAAAAGTACTAAGGAATATATGACTACACAATTTGAGCATAATAAGTATTCTACCGAAGAACTTAAGGAGCACTCTGTTATGTTGGATGCTAAACAACTTGATGATAGTAGAGAAGTTTGCAATCTCCAATCTAAGTATGCTTTTGCTTAAAGTTTGCTAGGAAAAATATCTGATGCGCAAGCCACCTTAGTAAATCAAATGGCCGCTAAACCAATCTCGTTAGAAGATAAAAGTGATGAAGATCTTAAAATGATTGGTGTTTCTTCTGTTGATTCCTTGTTTAGTAAAGTTAAGATTGATGAAAAAGGGACTTGAGAAGAGTCACCTTTAGCTAGAAGGAGTCCCGCTATTTCGGAGGGTGAAAATCTTGTTGAGAAAATTGATAAAAGTGGGTTTGAAGAGGTCAAAACTTTAGCTAGTGATGTGCCCACTCTTTTGGATTACAAAGACTTTAATTATGATAGTTTCTCTATGATTGATTTTATTTCTTTGTAGCAATCCATGATAAATTCACCCCATGCTTATGAACAAAATAAAGCTTTTACAAAACATATTATTAATGCTATGATGAAAGCTTTAGAAGAAAAGTTATAATTAGAAGTTTCAATTCCTAGAAAATTGCATGATGAATGGGAACCTACTATCAAAGTCAAGATTAAAAATTATGAGTGTTTTGCTTTGTGTGACTTGGGTGCTAGTGTTTCTACTATTCCGAAATCTTTATGTGATGTGCTTGGTCTTATAGATCTTGAAGGATGTTCTTTGAATTTGCACCTGGAGGATTCCACTATTAAAAAAGCCTATGGGAAGAATTAATGATGTTCTTATTCTTGCAAATGGAAATTATGTGCCCATAGATTTTATTATTCTTGATATTGATTGCAATCCGTCTTGTCCAATTATTCTTGGTAGACCATTTTACACACTATCGGTGCCGTGATTGATATGAAATAAGGCAATATTAAGTTCCAATTTCCTTTGAGGAAGGATATGGAACACTCCCCTAGAACAAGAATTAGGCAACCATATGAATCAATCATGAGGGCATCTTATGGATCTCGAACCAAAGGTGAAAAAACTTAGATCCTTGCTTTATGCCTAGCTAAGGGCGTAAAACTATAACGCTTGTTGAGAGGCAACCCAATGAATAAAATTTATTTTTGCTTTTTTGCTTCCTGTTTATGAGTGTTAGCACAATTATGCTACTATTATGATTGTGTTTTTTATGTTTTAATTAGTGTTTGTGCCAAGTAAAGCCTTTAGGATCTTCTTGGGTGATAGTTGTTTGATCTTGCTGAAAAAACAGAAACTTTTGCGCTCGCGAAAATAATTTTCATTTTTTACCAGAGAGCGAGAAAATACCCATTCCACTCGCAGTAGATCGAAATACAAATTTCTCAGGCCGTCCTAATTTTTTCAGAATGTTTGGAGTTATAGAAGTATTTGAAATAGTCAGATTGCCACAGACTGTTATGTTTTGATAGATTCTGTTTTCTTTGCATTGCGTGCTTATTTTGATGTTCCTATGGTTTTCTTTGATGATTTTTTCCATAGAAAACTTGGAATACAGTAGATATAATGCAAGAACAAAATATGAATTGGTTTGATACACCACTTATAGTAGTGATTTATTATTCTTATACTAATGGATCTCACGAAGGTTTTGTTGAGTTTTGTGTGATTGAAGTTTTCAAGTTTTGGGTTATCTTACGATGGATGAAGGAATAAGGAGTAGAAGAGCCTAAGCTTGGGGATGCCCCAACATCCCAAGCTATTATCCAAAAATGAGCAACCAATTAAGCTTGGGGATGCCCCCAGTGGCATCCCCTCTTTCTTCTAACGACCATCGGTATTTTACTCGAAGCTATATTTTTATTCGTCACATACTATGTGTTTTGCTTGGAGCGTCTTGTATGATATGAGTCTTTGCTTGTTTTATTTTGTGTTTTAAATCTTGATCCCTTGCTGGACACACCTATTTGAGAGAGCCAAAATTATGTCATCACTTTTTAGAATTCCTCTCTATGCTTCACTTAAATTTTTATGGGCTATGGACTTGCTCTAGTGCTTCACTTATATCTTTTTGAGCATGGTGTGCTTAGTGTTTTTTTTTGACGAAATTCTATCTTGCTTCACTTAGATTTATCCGAGAGTTCGTAAAATTTTCAAGAAATTCTCTCTTGCTTCACTTAAATTAATTTGAGAGAAAGAAAGAAATATTATGCTCATGATCTTCACTTATATTTGTTTGAGCTTGTCAAAAGCAACACATGAAAATTAGTCCCAAAGTGATAGATATCCAAGAAGGATATAATAAAAACTTTCATGAAGATCATTGGACAAAATAAACTTGATTCTTAGTAATAGTTTTGAGATATTATGATGTGATATGTGAGTCATGTTGATGAGTAATTATGCTTTAGTAAGAATATTGGTGTTAAGGTTTGTGATTCCCTATGCAAGCACGAAAGTCAATAGTCATGCAATGAAATTATATCTGTAAGTGCATCTAGTGCCACCCCTAGTTGGTTTTGGAGTATTGACAACAAACCTAGTTGAGGGACTAATGTGTTTGTGAGAATTGCAGGATAACACAGGTAGAAGTCCCTCATTGATTCGGTTTTACTACCAGAGATGACCCCTAAAAATGTATGAAGACATTGAAGTCAAAGGTGGTATATGAAGATATTCACATTGAAGACTATGGCAAAAGAAGACACGTTATGAAGCCTATGGAGCTCGAAGACTTAGATCTTTTGTAGTTCTTTTTCTTTTGTGTTGAGTCATAGGAACCACCGTACTGTTAAGTGGGGTCCAGGAGAACCAGTCAGAATGACTGAAGTGATGCCTAAACCAAAAACCTATGTCTTCGAGTGAAGACAATGAGAGCGAATCTTGTCCAGAGCCGGACAAGTCAGCTTTGCTTGTAGCCCAAGTAAAGTTGCCATGAGAGTTTGAAATCTGACCGTTGAGACACGTGTCAGTTCCTTAGTGACCCAGGGTCATTTCGGACAAATTAGGTCGGGTTTCTAAGTGGCTATAAATAGCCCACCCCCTACAACCATAAACGGTTGGCTGCTCAGATTTCAGTGCACGGCTTTTGTCGTTTGAGAGCAACCCACCTCGAAGCCTTTGAGAGAAAATTCCTAGCGAGGAGAAAGCCCTAACCACCCAGAGCCAGAGTAAATTGGGCATCACTTAAGTCTTCTTGTCTGAGTGATCTGAAGACTTATTACACTTGAGGACTGTGCATCCTCCAGACGGTTAGGCGTCGCGTTCTGAGCATCCAAGAGACATTGTGGATTGCCAGTGAATGAAGTCTGTGAAGGTTTGGGAGTCTACCTTGAAGACTTACCAGAGTGATTGGGCGAGGACTATGTGACCTTAGCTCAAGGAGAATACGGTGAGGACTTGGTGTCCTGAGCTACGTGTTCAGGACTGGGTGTCCGGGACTGTGTGTCCTATGGTTTAAATACCTAGCCGCTCCAACCAGACGTATAGTTTTCACAGCAACTGGAACTGGTCCAACACATCATTGTCTTCAACGAGTCACTGGTTTCATCTTCACTTCCTTTTACTTACTGTTACTCATTGTGAAGCCATTGCATGCTTTCTATATATTTTGTCTTCACAACGTAACTGTATGATTTGTTTGGCTTCATAACTTCTTCCTACCTGATCCTTATTACACTGCAGCTACTTGTCATTGTGCTTTCACTCTATTGAATACTTGACCATGGCTTGCCTAGTGTAATCTAACTTCCGCTGCATAGTGATAGGCATATCTCTACTGTTTGTCTTCATAACTTCCACGTTTTGAAGACTTTCATAAAAATCGCCTATTCACCCCCCCTCTAGTCGATATAACGCACTTTCAATTGGTATCAGAGCAAGGTGCTCCCTTGTTCTGTGTGATTCGGTTTAACCACCTGGAGTTTTAGCTATGTCGACTGCAGGGATAATCAAAGTCTCCGCTGCGTGCCCCGTCTTCGATGGAACTGAATATCCCTATTGGAAGAATAAGATGCGTATGCATCTTGAAGCCATTGACGTCGACCTATGGTATGTCATCGAGAGCAGCGTTCCCAAGGCTGGAGAAGGTGTCACTGCTGCTGATGTCAAGAAATTCGTTCAACTGGACTCTACTGCCAAGAACATCATCTGTGGTCATCTGACCAAAGGACAGTATGGCCGTGTGAGTGCTTTGAAGACATCCAAGCTAGTCTGGGACTGGCTCTCCAAGGTCAATGAAGGCATCTCAACCCATAGAGATCAAAGAATCAGTGTCCTTTGCAATCTCTTCAACCGCTTCAAGCGAAATGACAATGAGAATGTCCAGCACACATTTGACAGACTCACTTACATCACAAATGAGCTTCAAGCCCTCGGCGCTACTGAGATCACCAAACATGAAGTCATCAAGACGTTGCTGAGATCACTTGATAGTTCGTTTGACATCCTAGCCCTGATGATTCAAGAACGTCCTGATTTCAAGACACTCGATCCATCTGACATACTTGAGAGGCTCAACACACATGAGTTTCAGCTTTCTGAGAAAAGAGATATCTACGGTCCAAACTATGGGCGAACTCGTGCCTTGAAGGCAAAAGCTGTTTCCTCATCTGAAAAAGAATCTGACAGCAGTTCTGATGATCCTGAAGACATTGGAAGGGAACTTGCAATGCTAGTGAAGAAGTTCCAAAAATTCACCAAGAAGAAAGGCTTCAGAAAGTCTTCACGATCAAGCTCAAGGAATGATGAAGCTTTTGCTCATGACTACAAGAAGAAAACATGCCACAAGTGCAAGAAAACTGGACACTTCATCTCTGAGTGTCCACAGTGGGACAATGAGAACAGAAAGAAGAAGAAGAGCAAGGAATATGACTCTGACGACAAGAAGAAGAAGAAATACACAAAGTCTTCTTCCAAGTCTTCCTCAAAGTCTTCATCACACAAGAAGAGCTCATCTGGCAAGGCACGTGCGTTTGTTGGCAAGGAAATGGATTCAGAGGAGGAGTCCGCTTCTGAGGAGGCAGAGGTGGAGTCTGAGGAGGAGTCTGATTCTGGCATTGCAAGTCTGGCTACAACATATGTCGCCAACTCCATCTTCAACACTGAAGACAATGAATTCATCACCGATACCGATGCAAATGACAAGGACTACTCCACTCCTACCTACTTCTTCATGGCACGCGGTGCCAAGGTAAACAAACGCACTACTCACTATCAAACATCTAGTGACGATGACTCTGATTGTGATTCAAAACCCAGTTACAAAACACTTGCTAAAATTGCAACTGAACAACAGAAAGCCATGGAACATATTCAAAAACTGTTAGACAGAAGCGATGATTTGTTGGGTGCTGAAATGACTCGATCTGAATCCTTAATTGAAGACATAAAAAATCTTCACGTTAAGTATCAGGAACTTGAAGATCATCATGATACTCTCTCAACAATTCATGAAAAGCTTTCCTATGATTATCTTCAAAGGAAGCAAGAACTTGAGAAATTGAGAGCGGCTCATGAAGATCTTCAAAAGGAAAACGAGTCACTTCGCGCCGAACAGATCAGTTCTGCTCAGGAAGGATTTGAACCACCATGTCTTAAATGCATTGAGCGTGATAATGCTACTTCTGTTGCTGAATGTTCCACTGCTACTGCTGTTGCAATATCTTCAACTGTTGATGTGGTAACTAACCCCTCTGCTGAGGATACCACTGCTATTGCTGATGAGAATGCTAGGTTGAAGACATTGCTTGAAACAGGGATGTACAAAAGTCTTAAAGGACATCAGACATTATGTGATGTCCTCAAGAAGCAGATTTTGAACCGAAACCCTAGGAAAGAGGGTGTTGGGTTCGTAAGGAAAATAAATGCAGATGGCTCTTACTAGAAACCTGAGCAGTACCCCAAAACCAAGTGGGTTGCTGCAAAGGAACCTTCAGCAGATCCATCCAATTTATCTGGCTTCACTTGTGCTAACCCCATTATCATTGATGAATCCTTTGATGCAAACTATATACTGTTTAAGAATCAGAATGGTGAAGTGTTTGCCAGGTACATTGGTACCAACTGCAGGAATGGACTGCCTATGAAGAAGATCTGGGTTGCGAAAAAGTGTCTGGAAAATCTTCCTGTGAATGTCTTCATGACACCTCACTTGAAGAAGACAAACCTCAGACCAAAGGCTTCATACGGTCCAAAGGCTTCATACAAACAGAGGACTCACCTGAGTCACACTAACACAAATGTTTTGCAGGGAAACCATACTCAGGCATATGAATATGAGAGCGGTTCATCAAACCGTCATGTTCATATGACCAAAAATTATTCTGCTTATTCTTATGAGTACTATTGTCCACCTGCAAGACTGTTTGCTAAGGCTTCAAAGCCAAAATTCTCAGATGCTGCACTTAGACTTATTGCTTCTAAGCCACCCTTGAAGATGTGGGTGGTTAAGAAGGCTTAACTCTCTTTTGCAGGGAAAGGTCTCCAGTAGAAAACCAAAATCTTCTGACGCTATTGCTGGGGACCTTAAAAATCTTGTAGGGTGCAAGATAAAGTGTCCGAATGGCATCATTATGTACTTCGTTCCTGAATCGCATGCTACTCTCCCTATTAGTCCTAATATGGATCTAAGTTTTCATAACCCACTGGTTCGTCAAATGTTTTTGCTTCACAATTCTCTTCGTGAAGCCTATCCCCCTAACTGCACTGTAGGGTACGACACCAGTGCCTTCAAAGTCTTCAGAATGGATTATTGACAGTGGGTGTACAAATCACATGACTGGCAAAAGAAGTCTTCTTATGGACTCAACCTTACGTCCATCCGACAAGAGTCACATCACATTTCCTGACACTGGTAAAAATAAGGTATTTGGTCTAGGTAGAGTTGCAATCTCAAGGGATCAACACATGGATAAAGTCATGCTTGTTGAATCCCTTGGCTTCAACTTAATGTCTGTCTCAATGCTTTGCGATTTGAACATGATCGTAATGTTTGGAAAATATCGTTGCCTTGTACTAATGGAATCTGACAAGTCTCTAGTGTTTGAAGGGTATCGAAAAGATGATCTGTACGTGGTAGATTTCTTAGCAGGGCCACAACTTGCAGTATGTCTTCTTGCAAAAGATTCAGAATGCTGGCTTTGGCATCGGAGGCTTGGGCATGCTGGCATGAGGAACCTCCACACCCTTGCGAAGAAGAAACATGTCATAGGCATCGAGGGCGTCAAGTTCAAGAAAGATCACTTATGCGGTGCCTGTGAAGCAGGGAAGATGACAAGGGCAAAACATCCCTCGAAGACAATCATGACCACTACTCGACCCTTCGAACTGCTTCACATGGATCTTTTTGGTCCCACTCACTACTCAACTTTTACTACTACTGCTTGCCTCTATGGCTTTGTCATTGTTGATGATTACTCTAGATATACTTGGGTGCACATAATCCTTTACAAGACTGAAGTGTAGGATGTCTTCAGACGCTTCGCCAATCGTGCTATGAACAATTACGGCGCCAAGATAAAGCACATCAGAAGTGACAATGGCACTGAATTCAAGAACACTGGCCATGATACATATCTTGATACCTTGGGCATCACACATGAATTCTCAGCTCCGTACACGCCACAGCAGAATGGCGTCGTCGAACGCAAGAACAGAACACTCATTGAGATGGCCAGAACGATGCTAGATGAATACAAGACTCCAAGAAAATTCTGGACTGAAGCCATTGAAACTGCATGCCGTACAATCAATCGTGTTTATCTTCACAAGCTTCTGAACAAGACATCTTATGAGCTCCTTACTGGCAAAAAGCCAAATGTCAGTTACTTTAGAGTATTTGGCGCAAGGTGCTGGATCAAGGACCCACACCACACCTCAAAGTTTGTACCAAAAGCACATGAGGGTTTTATGCTTGAATATGGAAAGGATTCACACTCCTACAGAGTCTTCAATCTCTTTCATTACAAAGTGGTTGAAACAGTGGATGTGCGATTCGATGAGACAAATGGTTCACAAAGAGAGCAACTGCCAAATGTGCTAGATGAAATTCCATCTAGTGAATCAATCAAGCTAATGGGAACTGGAGAGATTATACCTTCTGAAGCTCATCCTGAAGAAGAACTTATCATCTCAGCACCTGATCAACATGAAGACAATGCTCAGCCTGAAGACATTCCTTCCAACAACGACAGTGAACAGCAAAAGCAAAGTCTTCGCCCTGTACATCCTCGCATTGCCAATGAAGTGCAGATTGAAAGAATAATTGATAGCATCAATGCACCTGGTCCACTCACTCATTCAAGGGCAACTCAGCTAGCAAATTTCTGTGGCACTTCGCATTTGTCTCAATATCAAAACCCAAGAAAGTTGAAGAAGCCTTCATGGAACCTGAATGGATTCAAGCTATGCAAGAAGAGCTTCAACAGTTTGAGCTGAATAATGTATGGGAACTGGTTAAGCGTCCTGATCCACGGAAGCACAATATAATAGGCACCAAATGGATATACCGCAACAAGCAAGATGAGCATGGTCAAGTTGTCAGAAACAAAGCTCGTCTCGTTCTTCAAGGATATACTCAAGTGGAAGGCATTGACTTCGATGAAACATTTGCTCCTGTGGCTAGGCTTGAAGCCATCCGCATACTGCTGGCCTATGCAAATCATCATGACATACTTCTATATCAAATGGATGTGAAGAGTGCCTTTCTCAATGGCAAGATTGAAGAGGAAGTGTATGTTGCACAACCGCGTGGCTTTGAAAATCGAAAACATCCTGACATGGTATACAAGCTCAACAAGGCACTGTATGGCCTCAAACAAGCCCCTAGGGCCTTGTATGACACACTCAAATACTTCCTGAAGAGCAAAGGCTTCATACCTGGTTCCCTAGATCCCACTCTTTTCACGAAGACATATGATGGTGAACTGTTTGTTGCCAAATATATGTGGATGACATTATCTTCGGCTGCACCAATCAGAAGTACAGTGAAGAGTTTGGATATATGATGCAAGAGCAATATCAGATGTCCATGATGGGGGAGCTAAAATTCTTCCCTGGTCTTCAAATACGACAACAACGCAATGGCATCTTCATATCTCAAGAGAAGTATCTCAAAGATTGCCTGAAGAAGTTCGGTATGGAAGACTGCAAAGGCTTCACAACACCAATGCCAGCCAAACATCATCTGGGTCCTGACGACAATGGTAAAGAGTTCGATCAAAAGGTATACCGCTCCATGATTGGTTCTTTATTTTATTTATGTGCATCTAGGCCAGATATTATGCTTAGTGTTTGCATGTGTGCTCGATTTCAAGCGGCACCAAAGGAGTCGCATCACTTAGCTGTGAAGCGAATTCTTCGATATTTGGCTCACACCCCAACTCTAGGATTATGGTGTCCAAAGGGCTCAGAGTTTGATTTGGTTGGATTTTCGGATGCTGATTATGCTGGTGACAAAGTTGATCGCAAGTCTACATCAGGCACATGTCACTTTCTGGGTCGATCACTTGTATGTTGGTCTTCAAAGAAGCAGAACTGTGTATCTCTCTCCACTGCTGAATCTGAATACATTGCTGCTGGATCTTGCTGCGCTCAGCTTCTGTGGATGAAGCAAACACTCAAGGACTATGGCATTCATCTGAAGCAAGTGCCACTTTACTGCGACAACGAAAGCGCCATCAAGATTGCTAACAACCCAGTTCAGCACTCGAAGACAAAGCACATTGAAATTTGTCATCACTTTCTCAGAGATCATGTTGTGAAGGAAGACATTGATATCATACACGTCAACACTGAAGAGCAATTGGCAGATATCTTCACCAAGCCCTTGGATGAGAAGAGGTTTTGCAAGTTACGGTTTGAGCTAAATATCCTGGAATCCTCAAATGTCCTGTGATCAGGCACACATCCTAACCCTTATGCATATTGATGACTTAGATGTGCAACACACGAAGTGAAGTATATCTTCAATCAATGAAGACATACATTCTAAAGTGTGAATACATCGGTGTGGAATTTGACTTCGGAGCGCCAAGATAATTGTGCGCCGTGTCTGGGTCTAATACTTCCTATACGGTGGGTAACGCCACCACCAAATGTTCTATTTTGAAGTGTTTCTCTCGTGACGTTACCTTGCAATGTCTTCACATTTGGTTTGGCTTCAATCTCAACATGTCTTCATGATTATCTTCACTATGTTGATTATATATATATATACTAGTGTTCTGTCCTCTACAGCATTCACTTATAGCTATGTATTCTTGTTGGATCTTTTGAACTAAGTGAATGTGATCGGACCCTAACCTCTCTATGCTCTCTATCTCAAAATTCTATCTCTCCAAGTCATATGCATTCTATTGAAACTGTCGAATGTCTTCTCTGCGTCCTTGTCAGTAGAAGACACAGAGATAACATTTAAGTCCGTTTTCAATGCTCATTCATCCACATGAAATCCGGAGAAGTAGAAACGACCACCTGACAATCCAGGCGTGCGTGGGACGTGGAACTGCCCCCAAAATACCGCATGATGGCCACATTCCTCAGATGCGAATCGCCAGGGGCACCTGAGTAATAGCGCAGTGCCGCCCCTGCGCCTATAAATTCACACTTACCGCGGTCATTATCTCCTTCTTCCACCCTCGCACGAACCCTAGCACCACCGCTAGCTCTTGACGACGCCGGCGACGAAGCGCTTCGCTGCCGCAACCTCTCCGACGCCGTCTTCACGCTGATCGCGGACATCGTCCTCTCCGCCGTCGCCGTAGGTGTCTTCCATCACCAAGTTAGGGCACGGAGGATTGAACTGCTCGGCATCATCTCCCACTCCGTCTAGTAGTTCCAAGTGTGGTAAATAAAACTCCTTTTTACAGCCCCTTTTGATCTCATGGTTCTATCACTTTCTACCATAAGAAGTTTCTCTTCACACAAGTTAGATCTCTCAATCTGCATCTCATAACATGCCTAGTATATTCACTTGTGTTTCATGAAGTAGTTAGATTCCTCACTTGTACTGATCTGTGGGTTCGTACAAATCTGGAACCAACTTCTTATCTATGAGTGAATGTCTTCGCACGAAGAGGTCAATGTCTTCTAAACTGATTAATCTTCAAAACCTTCTGAGAATGCATATGACCTCTTCTCCTTCCCTCGCACCTTAATGCTGTCACAGGTACATGTCCGTGGGAGAATCCTTTGGTTCTCATAGTCTGCATTCATTTGCAGAGTTCTTACAGCATCACATAAATTCTCCTGAAGCCAGTTCCTGATTGGTCCAGCAAAAGAAAGCCTTTGAAGCCTTTGAACGTCTTGAAGCCTTCCAAGTTAAGGTTTATGGCTTCAGAAACAGCAGCAAGAAAGGGGGGCAGACAGCGACGTGGCGGAACATCCAAAGATCTGCCTGATGAACTGGCAGAAATGTATAAAACAGATCCTGAAGAGAATTATGGTCAGTGCAAGACCCGAATCCAATGGATTCGACGCTATTGGGAAGAACAATGGTTCCAATACCGCTTCGTCACCCAGGAGTATGCTGAGAAAAGTGCCATCAAGAGACCGTGGGGGGACATCCTTTACAAGAACCTCATACCCAGGACCAGAGATGAAGCCATTGCTCAAGGCTTCTACCCATGCATGGTCCGAGGACCACAGCCTGCTGAAGCACATCCGTCGTCACTACTCTGGTGTCGTGACGATAATCTGTTTAAGCGCAACTTCCAGTTTGCCCAACTATCAGCGAAGCAGAACAAGAAGAAATTTGGGTTAGACTTCAACCCTGGTCCCTCAGCACCAAGGGCAGATGGCACACGCGACGCGGAACCCAATATCATCGGTCCGTATGCCAACCTTGAGGGCCTCAGCACCCGCATCTTAGTCCAAGGGACTGCCGTGAATGACCCTCCAGCTGACTCTGAGTCTGATGAAGCTCCTGCTGTACCGAAGTCAAAGCAGTCGAAGAAGCCAAAAGCTTCAAAGCCGGCCCCTCACCAAAAATCTCAAGGGCAAAGCCATTGGCAACTGCACCTCCTGAAGAC
>NC_053028.1:286996886-287008322 GCF_003073215.2 Triticum urartu
AAGAGAGGAATTGTGAGCCTCGTTCATGATCACTTTACGAAGGTCACCTTTGGGCACAACAATACGATCCTCGAAGAAGAGAGTATCCTTGTCATCAAGGCGGTAGCACTTGTACTTGGGTTGACTCTTGGCAATCCCAATCTTCACCTTTCACCATAGCATCAAGAAGCTGAGCTTGGCGAATCTGGTCTTCCAAGGTAGGAGAGACTTGAAGGTTGGCGAGGAAACCTTGAGGAACAACTTGCAGATTAAGTTTGCGGAAAGCTTCACAAAGCTCGGGTTGATAAGGCTTGAGAATCAGACTGTTGCAATAAGCCTTCCTGCTCAATGCGTCGGCAATCACATTGGCCTTGCCTGGAGTATACTCGATACTCGGATTATACTATTGAATCATTTCGACCCATCGAGTTTGTATGAGGTTGAGATTAGGCTGAATGAAGATGTACTTGAGACTCTTGTGATCAGTGAAAATGTCCACTTTTCTTCCCAATAGGAGATGTCTCCAAGTCAAAAGAGCATGCACAACTGCCGCCAACTCGAGCTCATGAGTGGGGTAGTTCTTCTTGTTGGGCTTCAACTGGCGAGAGGTATAAGCCACAACTTTCTTCTCTTGCATCAACACTGCGCCAAGACCTTGGAGAGAGGCATCGCAAAAGACCTCGTATGGTTTGGATTCATCAGGAGGAGTCAGAACTGGAGCAGTGACCAATTTCTCGTTCAAAGTGTTGAAAGCGATGTCACATTCCGGAGACCAAACGTACTTGACGTGCTTCTGGAGAAGATTTGAGAGAGGCTTCACGATCTTAGAAAAGTTTTCAACGAATCTTCGACAATAGCTGGCGAGACCGAGGAAGCTACGGATTTGCTTCATGTTCTGAGGTGGTTCCCAATTCACAATTGCAGACACCTTCTCAGGATTCACCGCAATGCCCTTGGCAGAGATGATAAGCCCAAGATAAAGAACCTCATCGAGCCAAAATTCGCACTTGGGGAACTTGGCGTAGAACTGGTGTTCCCTGAGCTTATCGTGTACCAAACGCAAGTGCTTGGCATGATCTTCCTTGTTCTTCGAAAAGACCAGAATGTCGTCGAGATAGACCAAAAAAAGTCATTGGTGTAGGCGTTGAAGATGAAGTTCATCATGCGAGAGAAAGTCGGAGGAGCGTTGACGAGGCCAAAAGACATGATAGTGTATTCATATCAACCATAGCTTCTCCTGAAGGCCGTCTTGGGAATATCTTGCTCACGGATTCGAATCTGATGATAACCCATACGGAGATCAAGCTTGGAGAATACTTGGGCACCTTTGAGTTGTTCGAACAACTCGTTGATGTTGGGAAGTGGGTATTTGTTCTTGATAGTCTTCTTGTTCAATGGACGGTAATCAACACAAAGTCGGTCCGTTCCATCCTTCTTCTTCACAAAAAGAACACCACAACCCCACGGAGAAGAACTAGGCCGGATGAGACCCATTCTCTCTTGAATATCGAGTTGCTTCTCCAGCTCCTTCAACTCTTCAGGTCCGAGCTTGTAAGGACGCTTGCAAACCAGTTTCGTGCCAGGCTCAAGATCGATGACGAATTCAACTGGCCGGTGCGGAGGCATTCCTGGAAGCTCTTCTGGAAAGACGTCTTGATATTCGCAAACGACTGGAATTTTGCGAGATGGCATCAGTTCACCCTTCTCATTGAGAGAAAACAGACGGATGGATTATCACGAGCGGCAAAGACAATTACATCCTCAGACGAATGAGTCAATTGAATCTGCCTGGCTGCACAATCAAGCTGAGCCTTGTGCTTAGAAAGCCAATCCATTCCGAGAATAAGATCAATATCCGAGTTACCAAGAACCATTGGAGAAGCCAGAAACTTGAAATCACCCATCATGATAGAAATATCCGGAATCATCATACTAGAACTCAGACGCTTAGCCGGAGAGACGACTTGCATAGCTCTAGGTAATGCCTTAGTACTAAAATTGTTCTCCGATGCAAATGGGAATGACATGAAGGAATGCGATGCACCAGAGTCAAAAAGTACTTTAGCTGGAATATCATTAACAGGAAGGTTACCCATGATGACATCTGACGAGTCCTCTGCCTGAGCTGCATTACATCAATTGACCTTGGCGTGCTTGGGGTTATGCTTGACCACAGCTGTACTTGCCGATCTCACAGGAGGAGGAGGAGGAAGCGCCTCTGATTGAAGCATTTGTTGGCATAGTGACCCTTCTGTTGGCACTTGTTGCACGTGACCTCTGAAAGCGGACGGTGATACGGAGCACTCGATCTTGGAGCTTGAGACGAAGTCTTGTTCTGAAAGCCAGGGTTGGGTGGGTGGGAAGATCCACTGCCACCTTTGCTCTTCTGATACAGCTGACGGAACGGAGGAGGAGGAAGCCAATACTTCTGCTGCTTGGCCACTTGAGTAGAGGAAGAGAGTAGCATCTCTGACTCGCTTCTTGGAAGCATCACACCTCAGTTGAGCAGCCTCTTGCTTCAATGCCATGTTGTAGAACTCATCGTACCTCAAGGGCTCAAAGAGAACAAGAGCTAGCTGGATTTCTTCTCTGAGACCACCCCTGAACTGGTATATCATGCTCTTCTCATCAGGGACGTCCTGCTTAGCAAAGCGGGCGAGCTTCTGGAACAACTTGTTGTAGTCATAGACAGACAAAGAGCCTTGCTTCAGGTTGCGGAATTCCTCACGCTTGCTTTCAACCACGCTCTGAGGGAATATGATGAGCTCGGAAATCTTGACGGAATTCATCCCAGGTAATAACACGTCCACCTCTGGAATCCTTGTACTGCTGGAACCATTCTGCAGCTTGGTCTTTGAGTTGGAAGGAAGCGAACTTGACAAAGTCCTCAGGCCTGACGTTACTGCACTCGAAATGCTTGCACAGATCCACGAGCCAATCGTCAGCATCAGTTGCCTCAACACAATTGCTGAAAGTCTTTGGCCCGTTAGCAAGGAACTGGTTGAGTGTAGCAAAGTGATTCTGATTGTTGCCTTGGTTGCCTTGATTCGCTTGATTGCGCTCTTGAAGAATTTGCATGATCAACTGCGTGTTTGCATTGGTTGCGGCCATCACAGCTTGCCATGCCTCCGGAGGAGGTGGAGGTGGTGGCGGATCCTGATTCTGATTCTGATTGGTGCTCTTAGCGGGAGCCATCCTGAAGAGGTTGACCACCGTTAGCACATTGACAGATAAAATGAAGCTGAATCCAACGGAATGAAAATTGCAACATATAGTCTTCACATCCGAACAAAATGAACGAATGCATTCCACTTGAAATGGTCACATATCCATAAATTGAGAAGCCACTTAGAATTTAGGTAGAGAAATAAATCAACAAGGTACGGATCAAGAACGAATACTCGGTAAGAAATCCCAATCTCAAACCAAATATCCATGGAAGAAGAACTAGAGCTACAAGAATTCCCACCTATGAAACTCCCGAACCTTTCCGGTTATGCAATCAGGTGTTGGGGATACAGGGGAAGCATAATATCTCACCCAAATCTAGCAAATCCTACATCCAGCTGTATCCATCCTTCAACACATAACCAAGAAAAACTTCGGAAACCATCTACCTCAACCTTCGAAAAGCATCCGTTATACAAGTTATGGCGATACTCCCGAACTCCCGCCCCAGTACTGGGTGGCGTCGAGGTTATCTCACCAACGAACTGCATAAAAGAGATTTTCGATGTCGGCGTACTAAACTCAGGTATTCCAGAACTGCAACGATAAAATTATGACGACAACACCTCAGAGCTCAACTCCCCGGGACACTTCCACAAAACCCTTGACAGGAGGCACCAAGACAATGTTCTCATCATAAAACCATCGGAACGATTCCAAGATACCCGCGTGATCCTAATTTTTTAGTGAAATTTGAGAAGAGAAGAGTCAAAACTCTACGTCAGGATGCCTTACCAGAGCGATGAGGAGACTGGGAAGTAAAAAGAATTCCTAAACTCTCCGATATATAATTCCTAAATGACTCAAAACATTTTTCTAGACACAACTCGGCCGCTAATAACGATCAAGCAATGGGGCTCCTAAGGTCGGGATGGCTCTGATTACCAACTGTAACGCCCTCGATGCGGCTATATCTCCCACGTGTCGAGGCACGACTTAGAGGCATAACCGCATTGAAAGCAATGTCGCAAGTTAGGCAATCATCACAACATCCATGTAATACATAATAAGGGGATAAGCATAGTTGGCTTACACTCGCCACGTCACACAAAGTACATAAATAACATTACATCATTCAAACACTCATGGCCCGACTACGGCGCCAAAATAAAAGATAAACCCAACATGCGACACGGTCCCGATCACCCCGACTGGGCACCACTACTGATCATCAGGGAAAGAAACATAGTAACGGCGTGAGTCCTCGTCGAACTCCCACTTGAGCTCTAACGCGTCATCTGGAACGGAGTCGTCTGGCCCTGCATCTGGTGTAATAGTAATCTGTGAGCCACAGGGACTCAGCAATCTCGCACCCTCGCGATCAAGACTATTTAAGCTTATAGGTAAAGGCAAGGTAAATATGTGGAGCTGCAGCAAGCGACTAGCATATATGGTGGCTAACCTGTTTGCAAAAGAGAGCGAGAAGAGAGGCAAAGCGCGAGCGAGAAACTAGAGAGCAACCTGCGGCAAGCATTACTCCAACACCGTGTTCACTTCCCGGACTCCGCCGAGAAGAGACCATCACGGTAACTCACATAGTTGATTCATTTTAATTAAGTTAAGGTTCAAGTTATCTACAACCGGACATTAACAAATTCCCATCTGCCCATAACCGCGGGCACGGCTTTCGAAAGTTCAAATCCCTGCAGGGGAGTCCCAACTTAGCCCATGACAAGCTCTCACGGTCAACGAAGGAATAGACCTTCTCCCGAGACATTCCGATCAGACTCGGTATCCCGGTTCTACAAGACACTTCGACAAGTTAAAACAAATCCAGCAACACCGCCCGAATGTGCCGACAAATCCCGATAGGAGCTGCACATATCTCGTTCTCAGGGCACACTCAGATGAGACTAGCTACGAGTAAAACCAAACCTCAAGTTGCCCCGAGGTGGCCCCGCAGGCAGCTCAGTTCGGACCAACACTCAGAGGAGCACTGGCCCAGGGGGGTTTAAAATAAGATGACCCTCGGGCTCCGGAAACCCAAGGGAAAAAGAGGCTAGGTGGCAAATGGTAAAACCAAGGTTGGGCATTGCTGGAAAAGCTTTATTCAAGGCGAACTATCAAGGGGTTCCCATTATAACCCAACCGCGTAAGGAACGCAAAATCCGGGAACATAACACCGATATGACGGAAACTAGGGCGGCAAGAGTGGAACAAAACACTAGGCGAGAGGCCGAGCCTTCCACCCTTTACCAAGTATATAGATGCATTAAGATAACATGGCAATATAATGATATCCCAACAAGTAAATAATGTTCCAACAAGGAACGGCCTCAATCTTCACCTGCAACTAGCAACGCTATAAGAGGGGCTGAGCAAAGCGGTAACATAGCCAATCAACGGTTTGCTAGGACATGGTGGGTTAGAGGTTTTGACATGGCAATTTGGGAGGCTTGAAAGCAAGTGGTAGGCATCGTAGCATGGCATAGCAAAAGAGCGAGCATCTAGCAAAGCAAAGATAGTAGTGATTTCGAGGGTATGATCATCTTGCCTGCAAAGTTGTCAGAGTTGACTGGATCCTCGAAAGCAAACTCAACGGGCTCCTCGTTAGCGAACTCGTCTCCCGGCTCTACCCAAACAAGACAAACAAGCAACAAGGACACAATCAACCACGTGCAAGGCTCAAACAATATGATGCAAGGATGGTATGCTATGCGGGATGCGATGCGGGATGCATATGCAAGATTTGACAAGGAATGCATGAACCTGGCCTCAACTTGGAAATCCAAGTGTGCCACTGGAAAGATGAGATGAAATCGCTTGAAAACGATATAAAGAACGCCGGAATCGGAGTTACGGTTTGGAAATGGCAAGCAATTCAAATATGGCCACGTTCTGCGATTTACAGCAAGTAGTCAACTAAATGCAACGAGATGAACATGCTACAGCACCAACATGGCATCAAAATACATGGCAGGAAACATTCATGATGCTTAACAAAAGTCTAGCACTGAGCTACGGCCAATTCATCCATTAACAGGTTCAAACAAGCATGGCAAAAATGCATTTGGTAAACAGATTTCAGACTTAGTGAATTTAACACTTGTCTGGAATTTCAGATCAGATAGCACTCTTTGGAGCAACAAAACTATATGCTACAGGACCTGAACATGGCAAAGTAAAGCATGGCATGGAGCTACTCAAAGAGCTTAACAAAAGTCCCTTAGTGACCTTGAGCCAAAAGGGATCAGAAAATACATTTGCAAGCATGTGAACATGGCAAAAACATAATCAGTTCTCAGACTTGGTGAAAACTGGAGCATGCTGAAACAGATATCAAGTAGGCATGTTTACGAGCTCGATGCACTCACTACAGAGCAAGTCATGAAAATCTAAGCATACACCCATCAAGAATACACAAAATACAAGCTAGACATGGCAAGAACAATAACATAGCATGCACGGATCAACTACAACATCCTCGGCAAAATCGCTAACAAGTAGACAATCTGCCCAGATTCACGAAAATAGCAAAAGTAGAGCTCGATTGACTCAAGCTAGGGTGCTCCATAATTGCAAACAAAGACATGGATGGATAGAGCACTACAAGATTAACATCATCTTACTGATCATCCTCAAAAGAGGCACGGATCACTAGGAAACAACATGAACATATGGCATATTGAGATAAACAGATCAAGGACTTAGTGGAATGCTAAGTCCCTGAAATCAGCATTAACAATGCACCACTTTGCAAGCTTGTGCTAGTCACCACACACATCACAAAAATACATGGGTTGCACCTCTGGATAGATGGCAAAAATGTAAAAAAATCACATGTAGAGATCATGGGCATAACATGCACACAATAATCATGGCAAAAATGACAAATATCTAAATGGAGCAGCAGATCTGACAATTATCTCAAGTAGCACTCTTCTAACAGCATTTCGGGCATCAAGATGAACTCAAATGAAAATGATGCAATGGAATGAAATGATGTACTCTCTGAGACGAACATTTTGATATGCTATATGCCAAAACGGAGCTACGGATGCGGAGTTATAGCATGATGAAAAACTGGCAATATGAACTAGGGTTTCGGGGCAAAAGTCAACCCGAGAAGGATCTCAGATCTAGATCTGGCCGGCGCGATTCACGAGGTTCGTCGGAAATGTCGTTTTCGCCGGAGAGGAACGAGGTCGCCGGACTTGGGGTTCGAGGTGGCCGGACTTGGGGGAGGAAGGAGCCGGAGTTGGCGGGGCCGGCGAGGAGCGCCGCGGTGGTGGCCGTCGCCGGGGATGAGGCGGCGAGGGACTCTGGAGACGGCGCCGGGCGGCGGAGTGGCGGCCGGGCGCGGGGAAGACGCGTCGGGCGGCGGCGGTTGACAGCCGGGCGGCGGGGCGCGGCGTATGGGCCTCGGGGGCCCCTCCTGGTCCTCCCGGGCCGGTGGCGGACGGGGAAGTGGGGCGGCTGCGCGGCCAACAGGCGGGCGACACGTGGCGGCGGCGGGGCTAGCCGGACATGTCCGTCGGCGCGGGAGGAAGTGTCCGGCGCGTGAGGAGAGAGAGATCTAGGGTTTGCCCAGAAATTTCGGGGAGTGGTCTTTAAATAGGCATAGGAGGAGCTAGGAGTGTCCAAATGAGGTGCGGTTTTCGGCCACGCGATCGTGATCGAACGCTCTAGATGATGGAGGGTTTTGGTGGGTTTTGGGCCAATTGGAGGGGTGTTGGGCTGCAACACACACGAGGCCTTTTCGGTCCCTCGGTTAACCGTTGGAGTATCAAACGAAGTCCAAATGGTACGAAACTTGACAGGCGGTCTACCGGTAGTAAACCAAGGCCGCTTGGCAAGTCTCGGTCCAATCCGGAAATGTTTAATCCCCACACACGAAAGAAAGGTAGAAATGACCACCGGAGGAGAACGAAGCGCCGGAATGCAAAACAGACAACGGGGAAAATGCTCGAATGCATGAGATGAACACGTATGCAAATGCAATGCACATGATGACATGATATGAGATGCATGACAACGAACAACACACGGAGACAAAAACCCGAACCCGAGAAAATAAAATAACTTAAGGGAAACGGCAAGAGTTGGAGTACATAATTGGGTAAATCATATCCGGGGTGTTACAACACTCCACCACTACGAAAGGATCTCGTCCCGAGATCTAGGACTGAAAGAACGCCGGGTACTCAGAACGAGGTGATCCTCGCGTTCCCAGGTAGCTTCACGGTCGGAATGGTGTGACCACTTGACTTTGAGGAATTTGATTGACTTGTTGCGAGTCTTGCGTTCAGTCTCTTCAAGAATAGCAACGGGTGCTCACGATAAGAGAGATCTTCTTGGAGCTCAATGTCCTCGAAGTTGACGGTGCGGTCAGGAGTCTTGAAGCACTTTCTGAAGCTGAGAGACATGGAACACGTCATGCACATTTGCAAAGTTTGAAGGAAGCTCGAGTTGATAGGCGAGATCGCCTCTCTTGCTGACGATCTTGAAAGGTCCCACGTATCTAGGGGCAAGCTTCCCTTTGATACCGAAGCGACGAGTACCTTTCATTGGAGAGACGCGGAGGTAAACATGATCTCCGATCTCGAAAGCCAAATCACGGTGCTTACTATCATAGTAGCTCTTCTGGCGGGATTGGGCTGCTTTGAGGTTATCTCGAATGACTTTGCACTTTCCTCTGCCTCTGTGATTAAGTCATTACCCAAAAGCTGACGTTCACCGGTTTCAGACCAGTTGAGAGGGGTACGACACTTCCTGCCATACAGAATTTCAAATGGGGCCTTGCCCGAACTTGCTTGAAAACTGTTGTTGTAGGAGAATTCAGCATAAGAAGACAATCCTCCCACTTCATGCCGAAGGAGATCACACAAGCCCTGAGCATATCTTCAAGAATCTGGTTGACACGCTCGACTTGACCGCTAGTTTGAGGATGGAAAGCTGTGCTGAAGCGGATGTTGGTGCCCATGGCCTTCTGAAAAGAATCCCAAAACTTAGAGGTAAAGATGCTGCCACGGTCTGAAGAGATCACTTGAGGAATACCGTGCAGAGAGACAATTCGAGAGGTATAGAGTTCCGCCAATTGAGCTGCAGTGATAGACTCTTTGATAGGCAGAAAGTGAGCCACTTTGGTGAGTTTGTCGATGACAACGAATATAGCATCATTGCCACGCTTGGACTTTGGAAACCCAGTCACGAAGTCCATCTCAATGTGGTCAAACTTCCATTCTGGAATGGCAAGAGGTTGGAGGAGACCAGCTGGCCTTTGGTGTTCTGCCTTCACTCTTCTGCAGACATCACATTCATTCACGAATTGAGCAATCTCGCGCTTCATTCGAGTCCACCAATAAGCCTGCTTGAGGTCCTGATACATCTTCGTGCTCCCAGGGTGGATGGAGAGGAGAGAATTGTGAGCCTCGTTCATGATCACTTTACAAGGTCACCTTTGGGCACACAATACGATCCTCGAAGAAGAGAGTATCCTTGTCATGCTAGGAGAGTCCAAATGAGGTGCGGTTTTCGGCCACGCGATCGTGATCGAACGCTCTAGATGATGGAGGGTTTGGTGGGTTTTGGGCCAAATTGGAGGGGTGTTGGGCTGCAACACACACGAGGCCTTTTCGGTCCCTCGGTTAACCGTTGGAGTATCAAACGAAGTCCAAATGATACGAAACTTGACAGGCGGTCTACCGGTAGTAAACCAAGGCCGCTTGGCAAGTCTCGGTCCAATCCGGAAATGTTTAATCCCCACACACGAAAGAAAGCTAGAAATGACCACCGGAGGAGAACGAAGCGCCGGAATGCAAAACGGACAACGGGGAAAATGCTCGAATGCATGAGATGAACACGTATGCAAATGCAATGCACATGATGACATGATATGAGATGCATGACAACGATAACAACACACGGAGACAAAGACCCGAACCCGAGAAAATAAAATAACTTAAGCGGAAACGGCAAGAGTTGGAATACATATTGGGAAATCATATCCGGGGTGTTACAACCTCCAAACATCCATCACTTGGCCCTTCGCGGTCTGGGGGCTTGACATGGTTGGACCCCTTAAAGGCAGAACCCACAACAAAAATACTTACTGGTCATGGTGGATAAGTTCACCAAATGGATAGAAGCCAAGCCTGTTAAGACGGCCGAATCCGGACCGGTGATAGACTTTATATCCGGGGTTGTACACCGTTACGGCGTCCCCCACAGCATCATCACTGATAACGGCACGAACTTTACGGCCGACGAGGTAAAACTCTGGTGCAAAAACATGGGCATCAAGCTCGATTATGCTTCCGTCTATCACCCACAAACTAACGGCCAGGTCGAACGTGCAAATGGTCTTATCATGAGCGGCATCAAACCCAGATTAGTGCGGTCCCTCAAGGAATCTAACACGCACTGGGTAGAGGAGCTCGACTCCGTACTCTGGGGGCTGCGGACCACGCCGAATCGCACCACCGGATACACACCATTCTTTATGGTGTACGGCGCAGAGGCAGTTTTGCCTTGCGACATAATTCATGACTCACCTCGAGTGCGCATGTACGAAGAAAGAGAAGCCGAGCTCGATCGGCAGGACAGCTTGGACGCATTGGAGGAGGAGCGTGACGTGGCAAAAGCCCGTTCCGCATTCTATCAACAGCAGGCTCGAAGATACCAAAGCAGAGAAGTACGGGCCAAAAATTACAACGTTGGCGAATTAGTTCTACGCTACCGCGAAGAAAAAGGACAAACTCAAGCCCAAGTGGGAAGGTCCCTTCATAATTGACCAAGTCCTGACTGGTGGAGCGTACCGCCTGCGAGATGCATCGGATAACCGACTCGAGCCGAACCCATGGAACGCAGCCCGTCTCCGAAGATTCTATGCCTAGCGCCGGACTCTGTGTTCGTCTCCTTCCTCTGTCCATTTTTTATATACTGTCTGTCTTACATTTCTCTCCTTCTCCCCTTCCTTTCTCTTATAGCCTTTAAAGGCTCATCAAATGACGTGCTATTCGCACTCATTAAACCTGGGGGCTTCTTTTAACAGAAGCTTATTTATACGGGCTTCATGCCCAACACATGTGTTACACTTCCGCATGTACCTTTTATTTCACCATTATATGCATCGATATGACTTAAGTTTTGGCCAAGCTGGGTTGCCTGGCTCCTGTGCTTACCCCTACGTTCCCGATTATTCGGCTAGGCGGTAAAGGGAGCACCTCTGCGATTGTTACTGCCGGATCAGCCGGATGTGTACCTCAGACTGGGTGAAGCCGAAAGCTA
>NC_053028.1:287009322-287038618 GCF_003073215.2 Triticum urartu
GCATGTATGCTTCCGTTCTTCATTTGTAATCCAGTGGTGTGGTGAACCTACCCACTACAGCACAATGTCATATTCTGCAATGTCTTAACTATGAAAAATGTCATATCATTCTACTATTATTTAAACCATCTCTTTATTTGCCAATCTGAAATGGTATAAATTGACAGCACACTAACCATTGATACTTATGAGTTCTTGATCTGTAATCCAGTGGTGTCGTGAAGCTGCCAACTCCTTCACAATGTCATTTCCTGCCATGTCTTGACCTGAACAATACCATATTGTGTTAATGCAAATTTAAACTGTGTCACTTTATTTGTCAGTAAGAAATGTGATGAATTGTCATCACTGATACTTTTATGTGCAAAACATGTCATATGTCTGCTTGTTTATCTTTCAGCGTGAGGAAGATATAAGTGTTGAACAAGCGCAGTCTCATCATCTTGCTCAGTTGCTTGCGCTACAGCTCCCCAGCAGGGCTAACCTTTCTTGAACTCTATTGAAGTGATGTCGGTTTTGTATATTATTTTGTCGGCGTGTTTATTTGCACTGGTGGCGATCTTTGATGCCCAGTGTATGTAATCTACTGTCTGCTTGTGCTTTATTATCATAGTGGCAAACTTTGATGCCTAGTGGATGTAATATGCCGTAATTTCTTTATTGTATAGTATAGGTTTTTTCTTATTCACGATGCTGCAGTTATTTTACTGTATATATGTCCTGTCTTCGCAGTAAACTGGCCAAACCGTAAAATTACGGTACATAATGAGGCCGTCATGCAATCACGATGTAGGTTGGGCCTGAAACGTGCCGATCAGCTCATGGGCCGGCAGCAGCCCGAAATGAACCCCGGCCCATGATTGTGCGAATCAAATCACGGGCTTTTAACAGGCCGAAAAATTGTCTCGGTCCTTGTTTGGCCCAATCAAATATCGGCTGCGAGCAGGCCGGATGCAAACCGGGCCGTAGTTAGGCCCAACTATATGACAGGCTTTTAACAGGCTGAAATTAATATAGGGCCGAAATGTTAAACGGGCCCTTAACAGGCCAAAACTAATATCAGGCCGAATTACTAAGTGGGCCTTTAGCAAGTGGGCCCAAAAGCATAGTGTCCAGTTGACGGGCCGAATTTGATATGGGCCATAATTAGTCCCAAAACCTCTTAAAGGGCCGGACCTGATCTGGGCCGTAATTTGGCCCAAAACATGGTAGGCTTTTAACGGGCCGGATCTCATATGGGCCACTATTAGGCCCGGAGCGTGGCACGCCATTAATAGACCGTATTAAATATGGGCCGGCATTTGGCCCAAAACATGGCAGCCAGTTAACGGGCCGGCCTACTAAGGTCCTCAAAATCTTGTGGGCCTACAGCTAGGTCGGCCCATTAATGTCAGCGAAATCTCGTGGGCCTTTAGATGGGTCGGCCCATTATGATCCGCAAGAATTTTGTGGGCCTTTACCTGGGCCGGCCTATTATGGCACACAAATATCTTGTGGGCCTTTACCTGGGCCGGCCCATTATGGCCCGTGAAATCTTGTGGGCCTTTAGCTGGGCCAGCCCATTATGGTCCGCAAAATCTCGTGGGCCTTTAGCTGGGCCGGCCCATTATGGTTCGCAAAATCTTGTGGGCCTTTAGTTGGGTCGGCCCATTTAAACTTGTTGGGCCGTGCCACGTGTCGACGTATCATAGGTGCCTTCTGTCTAGTGAGTGGATGACATCTGTCCCGACGATGAGCCGACACGTGTTTCCTCTAGCCAATGATGATTTTACACGTGGAAAATCCCCATTGGTCGGGGCTATTAACGGGTTATCGGATCCAAAACCCGACCCGATAGCTTAACGGCGTTCCGTTACGGTGGATGCCACGTGTCGGTCACCCTTGACGAAAGCACTTCTGTGACGCGCGATTTATCGTCATGGAAGTGGACACTTCCGTGATGATAATTTTGGTAATTTCATGGAACACTTCTATGACAGCACAGGTATGACTATCTTGATTTTGTCATAAATTTGTCATGGATGTACATGCATGACAAAAAAGCGACCTACTGTGACAAACACGTATCATCACGGAAGTGTATTTTTTTGTAGTGCAAAGGCATTGTTCACAAAGTTTCCAACACTAGCTTAATGTCCAACAAAGTCATGGAGAAAATAGGGATGTTATCGATGGGCTCAACAACAATTCATCCAGGTTTCCATATAAATGGAATTCCACAATTAAGTGAACATGGTGATAGCATTGGTCAGACAAAAGGATGTAATGGTGTATGCTCTAGGGATCAACCGCGAGTAAGACAACATTACGAACATCGTTGGTTCTGATTTGATTTGAGGATAGCCCACACTCAAAACAACGTTTGAACAAGACAATAGATCCAATAACTGATCACGAGGACCAATCAATGAAGATATCATCTCTCTTCAACATATACACACACAAGATAAAGATATCCCTTAACACGAACTAAGTCAGACAATCTTTTATCTTCCAACTATCCAAGTTGTTGTTTAGCTTAACCAACTAGCTCAGGGATATCCAACACGGATTCTTGGAGAAGGAGTGGTTTACAAGAAACCAACTTGATCATGAACTCAACATAGCGGTCAGGTGACAACCTGGTAACACTTCCGAGAAGATATTCGGAAAATCACGGACCACCGATATGTTACTAAGCTCGAGAACAATCTTGCATTTCAAGGCAAGACGATGTGATCAAAAGAGCAAGGGTTGGCACTATCCTAACTCATTGATCGAAAAGTGCACCGGAAGTAAGGACTAGGTAGCACAATCCATCTTAGAACAATGATTCAATAACCAACACGGTAAGGATGAGAATATTGTCCTTTAACTACCAAGCAATGCAGTTGCTAGGAGTATTGATTTCACACATCATGATTCACTTGTCGGTATTCCGGTTGCAGCAACACGGGAACCGAGGAATGAACAACGATGGCGAGAGGTATCACTGTATCAAGAATTCATAAGATGGTGTGCAATTCCCATGACATTCTTGACATAGGACGGTAATACTTCAGGGTAGAACGGAATAAAAGCTGGATTGGCATTTGATCTACGGAATACAACTGCTTTGAGCCAATCCTCGCAGTGGACAAGGTACTGGAGTTTGTTTCTCCTACTCATTCCAGAATAGAATGGCTTGACAGACCACAAGGATATGAGGTATCGATGAGCATGAATGCATGACATGCTCTTGATTATCAAATGATAGACGGAGATCAGGATACAACTAAAGAGAGGGACAACTCAAGGAACATATAATTTCCTGAGTTGTGGATTCATAGGATAGTATGTTGAACCAAGTTCGACAGGTTTCTTCCGGATAAACCATGCATAAAGGAAGAACCGGCAGAGTCACAATTATGAACGGAGAACTCCTCAAGAGTACTCTGATTGTGATCTTTTGGTTCAAAGAATTTCTGCCATAAGAGGTTCATGGTATTTGGAAGAAGGAAATACCACGGACCTCGGGGACTATCTCAAAGGTTACGAATATCCTGAAGGAACTAGCAAACACTATCAACAGGAGGTTAGTGGGGTGAATCTCGGGTTTAAAACCCAGGAATAGAATACCTACTAACCAAATGGCATCACGGGATGCTTTCGAGAATGATGGCCAGAATCATCACACGGGGAACACAAAACATGGCTGGAGTACTAGGTGGTCCTCTAAGACACCTAGGGTCATAATAATAGCTCCAACATATATTTCGAGGCAATAGAGTACCTCAACTCACCGATTAGTGTGGTTGAACTAGCCCAAAGGGACATCGGGAACGGAAAGAAGGGATTTGCAAATGCATCAGACTACTTAGAAACCTGGGATGACTCCGACAGCATAATGGCTGTAATTTCTCAAAAAGATTTGAGACATCCTGCAAAATAGTGGCATGACCACTCAGAATCACAATATCAAGGTTCCGAGGTCAACTGTCAACACATGGAAGTAGTAGAAACTAAACTGAGGCTTGAGACCAACAATCCTACGAGTCTATGGATTAGTAACACGTGATCCTGATAGAAAGATGAGAAGCCTAGTTCTTAATCCCCGTAGAAGAGAACAGGTTGACTCAGATCAGAAGGGCATAAGGTAAAGGAGTAAAAAAGCCTTATGTTCCCTTCCACAATCAATTCCCTTATATAACTAAAGCATTTCTAGACTCGACTTCGACCAGTTTGGCTTGGTAATCCTATAAGCAGTCAGGCTCTGATACCAAATCTGTCAGGACCCCGATACTAAGTCACACCGATATAGCATGTAACACTTCATATCACTTTGCGGCCTCACGCACGGTGAGGGAGTCCTGGATTAGGGGGTCTCCGGACAGCCGGACTGTTGGACTATGAAGATACGAGATTGAAGATTCGTCCCGTGTCTGGATGAGACTCTACTTGGTGTGGAAGGCAAGCTAGGCAATACGGATATGGATATCTCCTCCTTTGTAACCGACCTTGTGTAACCCTAGCCCCCTCCGGTGTCTATATAAACCGGAGGGTTTTAGTCCGTAGGACAACATACAATCATACCATAGGCTAGCTTCTAGGGTTTAGCCTCTCCGATCTCGTGGTAGATCAACTCTTGTACTACTCATATTATCAAGATTAATCAAGCAGGACATAGGGTTTTACCTCCATCAAGAGGGCCCGAACCTGGGTAAAACATCGTGTCCCCTGCCTCCTGTTACCATCCGCCTTAGACGCACAGTTCGGGACCCCCTACCCGAGATCCGACGGTTTTGACACCGACATTGGTGCTTTCATTGAGAGTTCCTCTGTGTCGTCACCTTTAGGCTTGATGGCTCCTTCGACCATCGATAGCGATGCAGTCTAGGGTGAGACTTTTCTCCTCGGACAGATCTTTGTATTCGGCGGCTTCGCACTACGGGCCAACTCGCTTGGCCATCCAGAGCAGATCGAGAGCTACGCCCCTGGCTATTAGGTCAGGTTTGGAAGCTTAAACTACACGGCCGACATTCGCGGAGACTTGATCTTCGACGGATTCAAGCCCCTGCCGAGTGCGCCGCACGGTCACGATGAGCATGATTTAGCTCTACCATCGGACAGTGTTCAGGAGACCGCACCGGCAACCGCTCCAACCCTCAATTTGGAGCCAATCGCGCCATCCAGTGACGGGTGGATAGACCCCGCCACGGAAGCCGCACTCTCATCGGCGATCGAGCCGAGTATCGACCTTACCCTTCACAAGAGCCGTAACGCCGAACTACCAGATTCTTCCCCGGTCACGGACTCCGAACCGCCTGCGCCCGTGCCTATCGAATCCGACTGGGCGCCGATCATGGAGTTCACCTCTGCGGATATCTTTCAGCACTCGCCCTTCGGCGACATACTAAAGTCATTAAGGTCTCTCTCCCTGTCAAGAGAGTCCTGGCCGAACTATGTTCGGTAGGATGGGGATACGGATGGCGAAGAAATTCATCGCCCACCCACCACCCACTTAGTAGCCACTGTCGACGATCTGACCGACATGCTCAATTTTTGACTCTGAAGACATTGACGGTATGGACGACGATGCAGGAGATGAACAGGAACCACTTCATCATACGATGTATACATGGTGGACACACCCAAAGAAAACGACGACGAGGAACGGAAGGACGCAGCGAAGGGCTGTTCCCTCGAGAAGCAGTCAAAGCGGCGGCGTAAGCGCCGCTCCAAATCCCGCCTCGGCAGAAACAGTGATCATATAGACCCAGCGATAGAGCAGGGTGAACCATCGCCCGACCACGACAACACAGAGAATCAAACCGAACAACCCGACCCCATCGAAGATAACAGTCCGGACAACATCACACCGGACAGGCACCCGAAGCAACAGAATGCCCATCAAAGGCTTGTTGCCACTGCGAGGAGTCTGAAAAAGCAGAAGCAAAGGCTCAGGGCTGCACAAGACACACTCAGAATCAGATGGAGTGAAGTACTCAACACTGCAGCAAAGTACGGCGGTAATCGCCACACCAAGAGCTACCCGAAGCGAAAATTGCTACCTGAATTCGATGAGGAGGCCTTAGATCCCACGCAATTAAAAAAACAGCCATCCGGTCGGCTAGACGACCTTGTGGCCAACATAGAGCGGCAAACGACACCGCACATAAGCCAGTACATGATCCACGTGAGGGCTCGCATCAAAAGGACGGCGCAACCAGATCCATATGCGGGACACGCAAGCGCGCTCCAGCATGCAATGCAACACAAAAAACATCCGAACACCACGGTACACCCAAATACAGGGGTGCCGCACACCCCCTATGTTTCACCGATGAGGTGCTGGACCATGAATTTCTAGAGGGATTCAAACCTGTAAACATAGAGGCGTACGACGGAATGACAGACCCTGGGGTCTGGATTGAGGACTACATCATCCATATCCACATGACTCGAGGATACGATCTCCACGCCATCAAGTACTTACCCCTCAAGCTCAAAGGGCCAGCTCGGCACTAGCTTAAAAGCCTCCCCGAAAACTCCATTGGAAGCTGGGAAGAGCTCGAAGACGCTTTTCGGGCAAATTTTCAAGGGACCTATGTCCGACCACCAGATGCAGACGATTTAAGTCATATAACTCAACAGCCCGGAGAGTCAGCCCAAAAGCTTTGGAACATGTTCCTCACTAAAAAGAACCAAATAGTCGACTGTCCACATGCCGAAGCCTTAGTAGCTTTCAAGCACAGCGTTCGAGACGAATGGCTTGCCAGACACCTCGGCCAAGAAAAGCCGAGAACAATGGCAGCATTAACAAGCCTCATGACCTGCTTTTGCGCGGGCGAGGATAGCTGGTTAGCCCGATGCAGCACCAGCGACCCAAGTACATCCGAAGTCAGGGACGGAAACGGGAAATCACGATGCAGCAAAAACAAGCGTCGGAATAAAGAAGACAACCCGGAGAGCACGGCGGTAAACGCCAGATTCAGGAGCTCTCGGCCAGGTTAGCAAAAGCTGCCCTCCAAAGGCAACAGAGACGAACTGTCCAGCCTAAACAAGATTCTGGACCAAATATGTCAGATCCATAGCACCCCCGATAAACCTGCAAATCATACCCATAGAGAATGTTGGGTCTTCAAGCAGTCCGGCAAGCTCAACGCCGAACATAAGGGGCAGGATACACAAAGCGAAGACGAGGACGAACCTCGCAAGCAAAGCACTGGGGAACAGAAGAAATTCCCACCAGAGGTCAAAACAGTAAACGTGTTACACATGACAAAGGGGAGAAACAAAGCGGCACTCCTACAGACACATGCCCCAGGGCCTATCACCGCAAAGTTCCGCCACTGGTCGTCCCAACCGATCCCTTCGACCATCGAGATTACTCGGCAAATATCCGGCATGTAGGATGGGCTGCCTTGGTATTAGACCCAATAATTGACGGATACCACTTCACATGAGTCCTGATGGATGGCAGCAGCAGTTTAAACCTGATATATCAGGACACAATCCGCAACATGGGGATAGACCCAACAAAAATTAGCCATAGCAATACTATCTTTAAAGGAGTAACGCCAGGCCCAGAAGCCCATTGCACGGGCTCCCTGCTACTAGAGGTTATATTCGGCTTTCCCGATAACTTCCGCAGTGAAAATTTAACGTTACATATCGCTCTGTTCCAAAGTGGCTATCAAGCACTACTCGGACGCGAAGCTTTCGCTTGCTTTAACGCAATACCGCATTACACTTCTCTCATGCTTAAGATGCCCGGTCCACGTGGCATCATTACAGTAAATGGAAATATTGAGCACTCCTTGCGCGCGGAAGACCGTGCGGCTGCCTTGGCAGCCGCACACTAAACGGCCTCACCAACTAATGCATCTGCCAGGTCGTTAAGACCACGGACGCGGTTAGATGAGTCCGGCGCAGCTATATGTACTTGATACAGGTTTCATGGCTATACCCCTATTACAATACAAGGGGATCAACGCGCACAAACAAGGGGCAACTAGGCTCAACTTTACTCATCTTGAACTGTATATAGTTTATTTAGTATAACCTACCTTTTTGCACGACAACTTTTCAACTAAGTTCCTCTCTTTTACAGATGACCATCGTGCTACACCCGTCCAAGACATGGCACAACGGAGACACAGGCGCAGACGTGCAGCAGGGACCCGTTCCAAGGATTCTTTTTAGATTAAGACCCTGCGTAAACCTTTTTTACAGTCTCTCGTTGATACACATCCCTCGGATTCTCAGTACAATTGAGAAGGATGATGACGTATTGGCATGTGGCCATGTCAGAATATTGCATGTACCTGGACACCGGGGGCTTATTACAAAGGGCACTGTTTAGGCCCGGTTTACATCAATGGCTTGTCCATATTTTTGATATCGTTGTTACGCTAGATCATTGCACATCCTGGTACACTGCCAGAGGCATTCATATAGAGTCATACTTTGTTCTAGGTATCGAGTTGTAATTCTTATTTCTTTTGAGTTGTAAGTAAATATAAGTGTGATGACCATCATTATTCATTATTAGAGCATTGCCCCAATGAGGAAAGGATGATGGAGACTATGATTCCCCCACAAGTCAGGACGAGACTCCGGACAATGAGAGAAAAAAAAGAAGAAGAAAAGGAAAACATAAAAAAATAAAAAAAACAAAGAAAAAAAATAAACAAATAGAGAAGGGGCATTGTTACTATCCTTCACCTCGCTTGTGCTTCAAAGTAGCAACATATTATTCATATAGAGAGTCTCCTATTTAGTCACTTTCATAAACTAGTGGGAATTTTCCATTATAGAACTTGGCTTGTATATTCCGATGATGGGCTTCCTCAAATGCCTGAGGTCTTCATGAGCAAGCAAGTTGGATGCACACCCACTTAGTTTTCATATTGAGATTTCATACACTTATATCTCTTAGTGCATCCGTTGCATGGCAATCCTACTCCTCGCATTGATATCAATTGGTGGGCATCTCCATAGCCCGTTGGTTAGCCGCGTCGATGTGAGACTTTATTACTTTTTTGTCTTCTCTATATTTACCCCTATCATCATACTCTATTCCATCCATAGTGCTATATCCATTGCTTGCACTCATGTATTGTGTGAGGGTAGAAAAAGCTGAAGCGCATTAAAAAGTATGAACCAATTGCTTGGCTTGTCATCGAGGTTGTGCATGATAAATACTTTGTGTTAAGAAGACAGAGCATGACAAGACTATATGATTTTGTAGGGATAGCTTTCTTTAGCATTCATATTTTGAAAGACACGATTGTTTGTTGGGATGCCTGAGTATTGATGTTTTTATGTCAAATTATAGACTATTGCCTTGAATCATTCGTGTCTTAATATTCCTGCCATGATTAGATAAATGATCAAGATTATGCTAGGTAGCATTCCACATTAAAAAATTATATTTTTATCATTTACCTGCTCGAGGACGAGCATGAATTACTTCTCCATCGTATCTATAATTTTTGATTGTTTCATGCCAATATTATACAACTTTCACATATTTTTGGCAACATTTTATATGATTTATTGGACTAACATATTGCTCCAGTGTACAGTGTCAGTTCCTGTTTGTTGCATGTTTTTTGTTTTGCAGAATATCCATATCAAACGAAGTCCAAATGTGATAATTTTTTGGAATATTTATGATTTTTAGGAGGTTGAATCAACGCAAACGGAGGCTCGAGGCCTCACAACCGACTAGGGCGCACTGGGCACTCCCTGGCGCGCCCAAGTGTCTTGTGCCCTCCCCATAAGTCGGTTGGGGCCCTTCTTTGGGCGCAATAAAGATAACTTATGGAAAAAACGTGTAAATTTTTTAGCGCAATTGGAGTTAAGGATCTCTAGGAATTTAACAAACGGTGGAGGGCCAGAAAACAGGAACGCGAAATAGAAGAGAACAAAAAGGGAGATCCAATCTCGGAGGGGATCCCGCCCCTCCGCTGCCATGGAGGCCATGGACCAGAGGGGGAACTCTCCTCCCATCTAGGGGGGAGGCCAAGGGAGAATAAGAAGGAGGGGGCTCTCTCCCCCCTCTCTCCCGGTTGCGCCAGAACATTGTCGGGGCTAGGATCGTGACGGCGATCTACATCAACAATCTTGCTACCGTCAACACCAACTTTCTCCCCCTCTATGCAGCGGTGTAACACCTATTCTCCCCGCTGTAAACTCTACTTAAACATGGTGCTCAACACTATATATTATTTCCCAATGATATATGGTTTTCCTATGATGTTTAAGTAGATTTGTTTTGTCCTGTGGGCTAATCGTGATCTTGGTTGGTATGAGTGTATGTTTTATTTATGGTGTTGTCCTATGGTGCCCTCCGTGTCGTGCAAACGGAGGGATCCCCGTTGTAGGGTGTTGCAATATGTTCATGATTCGCTTATGGTGGGTGGCGTGAGTGACGGAAGCACATACCCGAGTAAGTGGGTTGTTGCTTATGGGACTAAAGAGGACTTGATACTTAATTCTAGGGTTGGGTTTTACGACCTTAATGATCTTTAGTAGTTGTGGATGCTTGCTAGAGTTCCAATCATAAGTGCATATGATCCAAGTAGAGACAATATGTTAGCTCATGCCTCTCCCTCATATAAAATTGCATGAATGATTACCGGTCTAGTTATCGATTGCCTTGGGACAAATGACTTTCTTATTGACAAAAGATATCCACTTTTTAAGTACTTTTTGATTACTTACAGCTCGGTAGAGGGCTAATCCCCGCGCGGACATTGTGTGGCAAGAATGCTCTCCAAGGAAGGACCCTCTGGCGGAGATTTCTTCTCCCGTTTGGAAACTTTAGTTTCCGGCTCTTCAGAGCTAGTCCTCTTCCTTCCCCGGGGAGAGAGAACGTCAGATTCTCCCCCTTGGTTATCCTCCCTCGCGGAGGCGCTCATTCCCTCGATTGGAATAGGTAGCGATGGAGGCCCGCTTTCGCCCTCCTTATTTCCCCCTTCATCTTTCTTTGAGGGCACTAGACAAGGTGCGGGCTCGAGCATCTTTTCCAACACCAGATTGTCCAAGCCTTCAGGAAGGGGGGCCGAACACCGAATCATCTTCGCCTTTGTTATCCAGTCCTCGTCAAATAGCGATTTTTCAGAATGATGTCATGATAAATAAAAGGACGGTGTGTTCGTCCATGGGATTACTTACTTGGGCAGCGGGGCGGTTGCAGCTCAGGCCCACGTCCTCGCATAGTATCCGGACACTCTATTTGGGGTCTGAAGAACGATTTGTACATCTCCTCATGCGTCATGCTGAGGAAATTCTGAATAGCACGCGGTCCGGATTGAATTCCCACAGGCGGAGGGGCCGGCGTTTGCAAGGCTGGACTCGACGAACCAGCATAACTTGCATTACCATAACCAGACTGAAATCTCCCTCGAAGAGATCTCGGATACGGCTCTGCAGTATTGGCACGTCCTTGGCTGGACCCCAGCTCAGCCCCCTGCTGATCCATGACATCAGTTGTGGTGGAGGGCCCGAGCGAAAGGTGGGGGAAGCTACCCACTTGGCACTTCGGGGAGCTCTGACGTAAAACCACTCCCGTTGCCACAATCCGGACACCTCTGGAAAGGAACCCTTTGGCCATGAAGCGTCAGCAATTTTGCTTATTAGAGCACCTCCGCACGCTGCGTACTGCCCCTCGACCATCTTCGGCTTCACATCGAAGGTCTTGAGCCACAGGCCGAAGTGAGGGGTAATGCGGAGGAAGGCCTCACAAATGACAATAAATTACGAGATGTGAAGAAGGGAATCCGGGGCCAGATCGTGAAAATCCAGCCTGTAATAGAACATAAGACCCCTAACGAAGGGATCCAGAGCGAGGCCTAGTCCTCGGAGGAAGTGGGAGATGAACACGAACGCTCTCGTTGGGTTCAGGAGTAGGGACGACCTGCCCTCGGGCGGGCAGCCTATGCGAAATTTTGGCGGTCAGGTATCTAGCTTCCCTCAACTTCTTAATGTCCTCCTCCGTGACGGGGGAAGGCATCCACTGGCCTAGAAGGCTGGATCCGGACATGATTGAAGGTCCGAAGCACCTGACCTGGGCTTTGGGGGTTAGAACTCGAAGCAGGGGAAGGATTCGATTAAGCACGGGAGGGAAAAAGAAAAAGCCTTGTCCCTTTATAAAGGGGATGTATCAGGTATCCTCCTTGTGGTCGTTCGAGACTTACCTAAGATCTAGGAGTCATACCAACAGGCACGGTTGGGTTACCCACATTTGTATTGATGAGAATCCCGTGATAAGGGGAACACGATCTCTACTTTGACAAGACGTGTCAAGAAACCGCCTCGCGTTATGTGCGGGGCTGGTTGAAGAAAAACGGTTCAAATAATTACCGGGCCATGGCGTGATGTCATGCTGCCAAAACATGTCAGCAGATTAGATTTGTGGAAATATTATTCTCTCTATGGTGGTATGTGGAACTTATTTTGCAGGGTCGGACACTATCCTTGTATTCAAACTCTTCTGTGGTGTATTCGGAGGAGGAACCCGCCTTGCAATGCCGAAGACAACACTGCACGCCAGACTCATCGTCATTGAAGCCTGGTTCAGGGGCTACTGAGGGAGTCCTGGATTAGGGGGTCTCCGGACAGCCGGACTGTTGTACTATGAAGATACGAGATTGAAGACTTCGTCCCATGTCCGGATGGGACTCTACTTGGCGTGGAAGGCAAGCTAGGCAATACGGATATGGATATCTCCTCCTTTGTAACCAACCTTGTGTAACCCTAGCCCCCTCCGGTGTCTATATAAACCGGAGGGTTTTAGTCCGTAGGACAACATACAATCATACCATAGGCTAGCTTCTAGGGTTTAGCCTCTCCGATCTCATGGTAGATCAACTCTTGTACTACTCATATTATCAAGATTAATCAATCAGGACGTAGGGTTTTACCTCCATCAAGAGGGCCCGAACCTGGGTAAAACATCGTGTCCCCTGCCTCCTATTACCATCCGCCTTAGACGCACAGTTCAGGACCCCCTACCCGAGATCCGCCGGTTTTGACACCGACACACGATATTCCCATGGGTGCCACCTTACCTGGCCCAGGATTGTTTGCCCTTTTGGCTCACGTATATGATAGTGTCGCTAGCATCCATATGACAGAGAACCCGGGCCGGCATGACTAGTCATGAACCCAAAGTGGCACTAACTTACGGGGACAGGCATACATGAAACAACATCGAACATGTCGGTCATCAGCGTGTGAATCCGGGCTGAGCAACTGGGCTAACAGGACTCCGGGAACCCGGGCTGTAGCAGGCTAGCAGGACTCTGGAAGTCACCGCGTGACATTTTCCCGAAGGGACAGACACAGGAATGAAGTGAATCACATGCCGGCCAATCTAAGTGTTCCGGAGCAGTAGTATTGGGCTAGCAGGACTCCGGTAAACCGGGTTCTAGCAGACTACCAAGGCTCAGTGGAAGCACCAGACTACATTTCCCCATAAGAGAGGCTACCAAGGATAAACAACTAGGTTGTCGGATCCCACACATACCAAGCATTTCAATCATATACACAATATGCTCGATATGTGCAAATACAACATGGCATCACAACAAGACTCTACAACTCAGAGTATTTATTCATTAGGCTCCGAGGAGCCAAGTATTACAAACATGGGTCTCATGACCCAACATACAGAGCATACAAGCAACAAGCACATGCAGAAGCTTAACTTGTCTGAGTACAGACATCTACTAATGAAGAAGGCTGAGAAGCCTGACTATCTCCAAGATCTTGCCGAGGGCACAAGATCGTAGCTGAGGTATCAAGCTAAACGTCGAAGTCCACACGGAACTACTAGCGAGACTGAAGTCTCTCTGCAAAACATAAATTAAGCAAACATGAGTACAAATGTACCCAGCAAGACTTACATCAGAACTAACTACATATGCATTGGTATCAACAAAGGTGGTGGTGGAGTTTAACTACAGCAAGCCAGCTTTGACTCGGTGGCTATCCTGAACTACGACTGCAAGTAACTCTTTGAGGTGGCGCACACGAGTCCACATATTCACCATATCAATACACCACTATGTATCCGCTCCCCTCACCCTACAAGAAGGCCATCCATAGCACTCACGCTTATCTTGCGCATTTTAGAGTATCCACTTTCACTTATCTATGAACTGTACACGCAGCCAAGTAGTCCTTTACCGCGGACATGGCTATTCAAATAGATGATGTTAACCCTGTAGGGGTGTACTTCTTCACACACACTCTCACCACTTACCGTTGTTTACACGACATGTACTCGGCAACCTTCAAGCGGAAGCCCAACAAGGGTGTCGGCCACGGCCTACCTAAGCACTCAAGTCTCTAGTCCAGGTTTATCGCCTATCCAGGTTCCATCCACAGGGAGTCCGGCCGAGGTTTCCACATACGGCCTCGAACGATGTGTACAGGGTTCCCGAGACACCAAACAGGCGACTCGGTACACCGAGCCATGGTGTATCTACCGCATCATAGCCCACCCATAGGGTCAGTGCTACACACGGCCGCCAACGCATATCCTATAAACACCAGAAACTAATTGCAACTCTTGGACAGAGGACTAGGGTGGTTAAGAAGCCGAGAGGGTCCATTGGTTTCGAGCCCAATGCATGGTAGTAGTTGGTTCTTAAATCACACACACAGATCTCGGTGCTTAAGGACGGTTCCAATGAAACAACCCACCATGTACTCCTACATGGCCTCTCATCGATACCTTTACCAAATCGTGTTCAACACACTTAGCTCACACAGTAGGACATGTTCACAACTTTCCAATTCATCCCCGATGAATCAGACCTGACACAACTCTAAGCAATAGCAGGCATGACAAACAAGCATGAATGAGTAGGCACATCAGGGCTCAAACAACTCCTACTCATGCTAGTGGGTTTCATCTATTTACTGTGGCAATAACAGGTCATGCAGAGGAAAGGGGTTCAACTACCGCAGCATGTAACAGTTGAATCGGTGTTGTCCTAATGCAGTAAAAGAGAGCAGGAGCGAGAGAGAGTGGGGTTGTATTGGAATGAACAAGGGGGTTTTGCTTGCTTGGCACTTCTGAAGATAGTATAGTTCTTCATCGGTGTAATCGATCTCATCGCCGGAACACGTCTATCGAGAGGGAACAATTATCGACAAACAAGGAAGAAGACAATCAATGCAATGCACAATATGATGCATGAATGTGACATGGCAATGATGTTATGATTTGTGCTAATGCATCTAGCAAAAATTTAGAGGAAGTCCATATGAACCAAAGGTTCATATGCAAGCTCCACACTAAGCACTTAAAATGCAATTATCATGTTTTCACTTATATAGTAGTTATAAGTTGGTCTGTCATGCATGAAAATGCCATATTCAGATTCTTTGGAATTTTCTGATCATTTTTCATATATAAATTATCTTCATCTGAGCTATGGTTGGATTACTATGAATTTTGAAGTTTAAAGCAATTTCAGGAATTTCCAGAATTGTTTTTAATCCAGAAATTACATTATTGCGTCAGCACTACGTAAGGGTGATGTCAGCAGTCAACAGGCGTTGACCAGGTCAAACCTGACTAGTGGGACCCACTGGTCAGTGACCTGGTCAACTTACTAAGTTAGCCCTAACTAATTAGACATGCCCCCCTAGTCAGTGACTGTAGTAACTAACCTAACTAGTTAATTAGTGCTAACTAGAGTAATTAGTCGGGGCCCACAAGTCAGTGAGAGAGAGGGGGATGTCAAACCGGGCAGTGGGGTCAACGGGTCAGCGGTCGCCGACGTTTAGCTGCCGGCGAGTCCAGACGCGGCGGTGCGCTGCAGGATTCGCCTACAGAGTGCGGTTTGGCGCATAGAGAGCAACTACGGGAAGAGGGCGGAGTGGCGCATCCAACGGTGGCGGTGGCGGGAGCTGGGGTGGCCGGAGCAGTGCCAGCGACGAGGTCAGCAGTGCCAGCGACGAGGTTTGCGGCGGCCGGAGTCGGCAGCGAGCGGGGACGCGGTTGCAGTGGCCGTGGCGATGTGCGTTTAGCACCTACGGTGTCTACGTGGTGCGGTGGGTACGATGGGTGCATGCTCGGGACCAAATGGTCACCGGAGCATCACCGGTGACGAGCACGGGTGGCGGCGGTTCGGTTGCAGGCGAGGCGACGGCTACGGCACACGAGGGGAAAACGGAGAGGGGGAGCAGGAGCAGGAGCTCACGGCGGGTGCGACGATATGCTTAGCGGGCTCGGGGACGCGCTGAGGTTGACGGGGCAGCGAAGGTGATCTCCGGCGGCCGGATGTGAAGACGATGACGATGGCGGCTCTCCAGGGCTTCCCGCGTCACGTGGCTCGACGGAGAGGCATAGGCTACGGTGGCGGGGCTCGTGGACAGGTCAGTGAGGCGAAGGGGAGGTGGTGGCCATGGTGAACGGTGACGGTGGCGACGAGCTCCGCTCGGTGGTGCGCGCGAGAATGATAGAAACAGGGGAGGAGAAGGACCAGATAGAGGGGGAGGAGTAAGAGCAGGTCACGGGGAGTGTGTGGCGCCCTCGGGTGCCTCCAGCGGCGAGCAGGGAAGCAGGAGGTGGCCGGCACGTGCCGGCGCGCGCTGGGCACGCGCTCGTCCTCCTGGGAGAGGAGGAAGATGACATGGGAGGAGGCGGTGGTGGGCTGGGCCGCACAGTGGGCTGCGGTAGGTGCCAGGTAAGTGGCCCGGGTGGCTTTTCTCTCTCTGCCTTTCTAATTCTTTAAGTTTTCTATTTTCTTTAACTCTGTTTTGATTTGATTTTCAACCCAAATCATTTTCTGAGCTTCTGTAAATTGTTGTATGGACTAGTGACATTAATATAAAGCCCCACAACCATTTCCAGAATTATTGGATCATATTTGAAATATATCAAATATAAATCCAATGCAAATAGTTATTGTATTAATTCCAAATGCCCAAAATAAATATTTATGAGCTCATAAAAATATTGGTTTGAATTTTAGCTCTGGCCAATATTTTCAAAGAGAAACATGAACATTTTCTTGGATCTATTTGAAGAAATTTTTATCTTGGTCATTTTTAGAAATGATTTCTCAGGCTTTCACATGTCCCCATTTCAAATTCATTGAAATTTAAACATGATGCACACATGACTAGCTAGTCTAGGTCATACCAGAACTAGGGATGTGACATCCCCGCGTGTCCACCTTCTCGCCTGGAGACGCCCAACAACCCCCTACACTTATCCCCTCTCTCCCTGGACCCCTCCCCTCCTTTGCTCTCTCCCTGCGGCACCACCGAGCGAGCTCGTCGCTGCCGCTCGCTGCCACTGCGTCCACCGGACACCCCTCACCCCGTGACCATTTACAGAAGCTCCTCCATCGAGCACCACGCCCCCAAGCCGAAGGAAAGGAGCCGGAGGGCTCTACTTCATCGCTAGCATCCTCGTCTTCCTCCTCGGCCCCCATGGATCTTCACCGTAGATTCGCCACCGTCATCGCTTCCCCAAGCTCGCTAACCATCTCGACGTGATCCCCGTGAGACTCTGGTCGATTCCCCTCTCCTCACCGCGTCGATTTCGCGCTCTAGCCGTAGATGCACCGGAGCCGAGTTGTGCTCGCCGTCGGCCATATCACTGCCATCGCTACGGCCGCTCAAGCTCGCGTCCAAGGGCGCCGTCGTGCTCATCACGCTCCTAGGAGCCGAGAACACCCACCAACTCTTCCTCCCACATACCAGAACGTTGTCCCGGCCAACCTCGTGCGGGCCCCACCACGGATGTGCTCCCTGCCGTTGACCCGGACCACCTCTGGTCATTCTGCGGGTGCCAATGGACGCGGACGAGTCCCAGGACCTCGTCCGTGGTCTCCGCCGCTGGTTTGGTCGTCGGAGGACGTTTCCCGACGCCCTCCGCCTCCCCTGCTGTCGCCGGCGATTAACCACCGGCGATGCTGATGTGGCTCTAGCTTAATTAGGCCTAACCACTAATTAGCACTAACCTAACTGACCTCTAGGTCAATGACACGTGGGGCCCAGCCCCTGTTAACCTTTCGTTTAGTTTAAACTTAACCCCTAGTTAACATTGTGTCACTCACGTATGGGTCCCACGCATCAGGTTTGACCGAGGCTGACCATGTTGACCTGCTGACATCACAGTGACGCAGTGCTGATGTCGTAAATACATTTACTGGAATTTTCATATTTCTAAATAAATTGGAAATTTCAAAAAATGTCCTAAACTTCTAAAAATCATAGAAATTCAACCGTAGCTCAGAATGAAATAAGTTATATATGAAAAATTATCAGAAAAATCCAATCTCTCCATCTGTACTAGTTTCATGCATGTTTAAACAACTTAAACTCACTGTTTAGTTCAAAACATGATAATGCACTATTTGAATTCATAGTTTGAGTTTGGGGTTGAACCTTTGGTTTAAAATGACTCAAACCCATCTGGTCTTAGTTGCATTAGCTCAACCACAGCATATCGCCATGTCATGATCATGCATCATATTGTGCATTACATTGATTGTGTTCTTCCTTGTTTGTCGGTAATTGTCCCCTCTCAATAGACGATGTTCCGACGATGAGATCGATGACACCGGTGAAGAACTATACTATCTTCAGAAGTGCCAGGCAAGCAAAACCCCCTTGTTCATTCTGATACAATCCCACCCTCTCGTTCCTGCTCTCTTTTACTACATTAGGACAACAACGATTCAACTATTACATGTTGCGATAGTTGAACCCCTTTCCTCTGCATGACCTGTCATTGCCACAGTAAATAGATGAAACCCACTAACATGAGTAGGAGTTGTTTGAGCCTTGATGTGCCTACTCATTCATGCTTGTTGTCATGTCTGCTACTGCTTAGAGTTGAGTCAGGTCTGATTCATCAGGAATGAATTAGAATGTGGTGAACATGTCCTACTATTGAAAGCTAAGTGTGTGAACACGGTTTGGTAAAGGTAGCGGTGAGAGGCCATGTAGGAGTATATGATGGGTTGTCTCATTGAAACCATCCTCAGGAACTGAGTTCTGTGTCTGTGATCCATGAATAGCTACTACCACACATTGGGCTCCGGGCACTCCAAGCTCTCTCGACTTATTAATCAACCCAATCTCTGTCCAGGAGTTGCAACTAGATCTGGTGTTTGCAGGTTGTGTTAGTAGTCTACCAAGTGGCACCCGGTACAGGTGGACTTGGGACAGAATAGGCACCGTGGCACGGTGTACCAAGCGTAGATCCATCTGTCGAGGTGGGCTTGGGAACCCTGCACACATCGTTTGGGGCCGTGAGCGACACCCTGGACGGATCTCCTTGGGGATGGAACCCAAATAGGCGATAAACCTGGACTAGAGACTTGTGTGGTTAGTCAGGTCATGGCCGACACCCTCATTGGGCTTCCGCTTGAAGGTTGTCGAGTACATGTCTTGTAAACGGCGATAAGTGGTGAGAGCGTGTGTGAAGAAGTACACCCCTGCAGGGTTAACATGATCTATTCGAATAGTTGTGCCCGCGGTAAAGGACTACTGAGTTTCTTGTACAGTTCATAGACAAGTGAAAGTGGATACTCTAAAATGCGCAAGATAAGCGTGAGTGCTATGGATGGCGTTCTCGTAGGGAGACGGGACCGGATCCATAGTGGTGTATTGATATGGTGAATGTGTGGACTCGTGTGCGCCACCTCAAAAGAGTTATTTGCAGTCGTAGTTCTAGATAGCCACTGCGTCAAAGCTGGCTTGCTGCTGTTAAACTCCACCACCCCTTTGTTGATACTGATGCATATGTAGATAGTTCTGATGTAAGTCTTGCTGGGTACATTTGTACTCACATTTCCTTACTTTATGTTTTTGCAGAGAGAGTTCAGTCTCACTAGTAGTATCGCGTGGACTTCGACATTTAGCTTGTTACCTCAGCTACGATCTTGTACCCTTGGGAGGGTCTTGTAGATAGTCAGGCTTCTCAACCTTTTTCATTTGTAGTTGTCCGTACTCAGACATATTTATGCTTCTGCTTGTTGCTTGTATGCTCTATATGTTGGGTCATGAGACCCATGTTTGTAATACTTGGCTCTTCGGAGCCTAATGAATAAACACTTGAATCATAGAGTTATGTTGTGATGCCATGTTGTGTTTGCACATATCGAGCATATTGTGTGTATGTTATTGAAATGCTTGGTATGTGTGGGATCGGACAACCTAGTTGTTTATCCTTGGTAGCCTCTCTTACCGGGAAATGTCTCCTAGTGCTTCCACCGAGCCATGGTAGCTTGCTATTGCTCCGGAACACTTGGGCTGGCCAACATGTGTCCTTCTTCGTTCATGTGTCTGTCCCTTCGGGGAAATGTCATGCGGTGTCTACCGGAGTCCTGTTAGCCTGCTACAGCCCGGATTCTCTGGAGTCCTGTTAGCCCAGCTGCTACAGCCCGGATTCACTCACTGATGACCGACACGTTCGTTGCTGGGTCATGTATGCCTCTCCCTGTAAGTTAGTGCCACTTTGGGTTTACGGCTAGTCATGTCGGACCGGGTTCTTTGTCATATGGATGCTAGCAACACTATCATATACGTGAGCCAAAAGGCACAAATAGTCGCGGGCCAGGTAAGGTGGCACCCGTGGGAATACCGTGTGTGAGGCCACAAAGTGATATGATGTGTTACATGCTAGATCAGTGTGACTTAGGATCCGGGGTCCTGACAGGGGACGCTGCCAGCGCGAAGCAGGAGGTGGAGGCTCCGCGGGTGCGCGCGTGTTCGCTCCTGCCTACTGGCAGGAGGAAGACGACGAGCGAGGAGGTAAGTGGGCTGGGTCGGTGAAGCTGGGCCGGCTATAGGTATGTGGGCCAAGTAGGTTTTTCCTCTCTCTTTGCTTTTCATATTTCGTTATGTTTTCTATTTTTGCTTTCTGTTTTTGATTTACCAAAAATACTAAACCATTTCCAAAACTCCTGAAAATATTTGTGGGCACTTTTAGAATTATTTCCAACAGCCCACATTTAGTTTCAGAATTATTTGAGCATTTAAAATATTTATAGCATTTAAATGCCCAAGTTCAAATACTTTATGATTTAATTCAAAAATCCAGAAATAACCTAGAAAAATGTGCACCATTTTTGTTAGAGGCTTTCAACCAATTCAAAAGTGATGAACTTTTTCGAAGGGCATTTCGGGATCATTGAAAAGATTTTAAATTTGGACCTGATTGAATTCCATTTGGTGCTAGGGTTTCAACATCCCCATTTCAGGTTCATTTGAATTTAAACATGTTGCATGGATGATTATGCAAAGTCAAGCAATGACTAGCTAGGGTTATGACAACTCACCCCCACTAAGCAAGAATCTCGTCCCGAGATTCAAGACGTGAGGTGAGAAGACAGAGGGAACATTATCTATCACAATCTTCTCGATCCAATTTCCCTCATCGAAGATGTTGATTCATTGCTTCAAATTGATCTTGACGTCTTTGCTTTCGAGATCTTCATCCAACACGATGATGACAGAAGGAAACTCTACAGAAAACGATCTCCTCGAAGATCGAGCACTCAAGATCAACTCATGGAGTGAGATGTAAGGGCATATGTTGAGTTGAGGCATAAAACACACATCAAGTGGGATGGAGGAAATATACGACGAAATTCCAAGTTAGTAGGCAACAATTCCACACTTAACTTAAGATGATGCATGGTTTCGAAGTTGCGAGGAGATAATTTCCATGATCCCATAACAGGGCACCTTAGAGGAGGTGACTCGTAGAAGTATTCCCTTGAGTGGCAAAAGGAATTACTTTTGATACATAGCTCACTGAAACTCTTCATACCAGCCTAAGGAAAATCACAATTGATCATTTCAAAGAGTTCAAAGAAATGACATACTCAGACTAGAGTGGATGATGTGGACTACCTTGTTGAAGACAACGCAATGGATGATTTTGCTTATCATTGGAAATGGATGGAACCCATGGTAAGTCCACTTTTGAAGATGATCTTGGAGAGCAACTGCTGAGAAGGGCAGCCCAAGGGAAATTGGCACAAGGGCGGTGCAAGCTAGGAACAAAATGCAACTGTTGGGAATGTTCCAACCATCATATCTGCCTAAGATTCAGATCCGATTGGTGATAGGATACTTCAGACTCAGCATGTCTGAAAAGAAAGTTTGCAACACAAATCGACGAGATGGCGTTGCAGATTTTCGGGGAGTGAACTACAATAGCAAGCTCCAAAACATGAGCTGGTTCTGCTACATACATGTGAACACGTTGTCCAAAACAAGCATGACACATAGTAGTCTTACAACGAAACACCACCGAGTTCTGATTGGGAACCATCATTGCGGAGAGCGAAGTCCTGCGCATGTACCTTTGGGTCCTTAAGGATTAGCACTACTAACTTCTTTTCCTTGAACAAATTAATCAGTGGCTTAGTGTGCTAGGGATTACATATGGAATGGAGATGATCAGTCTATCAGACCATAGAATACTTCGCATGTACATGATTGACTTAGGATGATTCCAGAGGAAGAAAAACAAACCTTTCTCAAATCCACGGCGGCAACTTCCATCAAGTGCACATGAATTAGAGGAAGTCACTTCTTTCATCAAACATAAACTTGATGATCTAGCATGAAGAAAATGCTTTCAAACGTTTCCAACACTAACTTAGATGTTCATCACGAATCATGGACAAAATGAAAAAGTTGTTAATGGGCTCAACAACAATCCATCCAGGCTCCATATAGATGGAATTCCACAATCAAGTGAACACAGTGATAGCATTGGTCAGGCCAAAAGATGTAATAGTGTATGCACAAGGGATCAACCACGAGTAAGACAACATTATGCACATCGTTGGTTCTGATTTGATTTGAGGATAGCCCACACTCAAATCAAAGTTTGGACAAGATAATAGATCCAATAACGTATCACAAGGACCAACCGATGAAGATACCATCTTTCTTCAACACACATATACAAAAGATATTCCTTTGAAATGAACTAAGTTAGGTAAAGCTTTTATCTTCCAACTCTCCAAGTTGTTGTTTAGCTCAACCAACTAGTTCAGGGTATCCAACACAAAATCTTGGAGAATGAGTGATCACGAGCTTAACATAGCGGTCTGGTGTCAACCTGGTGGAACTTCCGAGAAGATATTCAGAAAATCATGAACCACCGATATGTTATTAAGCCCGGGAACAATCCTGTTTTTCAGGGCAAGACGATATGATCAAATAAGCGAGGGATTGGCACAATCCTAACTCATTGATCGAAGTGTGCACCAGAAATATGGACTAGGTAGCACAATCAATCTTAGGATGATGATTCCATAACCAGCATGCTAAGAATGAGAGTATTGTCCATTAACTACCAAGAAACATGGTTGCTAGGAGTATTGATTTCACACATCACGATGCACTTGTTGGCATTCCGGTTGCAACAACACGAGGACCGAAGAATGAACGATGATGGCGAGAAGTATCACTGCTCCAAGAATTCATAAGATGGTGTGCAATTCCTATGACTTTATTGACATAAAGAGGGTAATACTCCAGGGTAGAATAGAACAAAAGTTGGATTGACATTTTGATCTGTGGAATACAACTGCTTTGACCCAATCCCGAAGATGGACGAGGTACTGGAGTTCGTTTCTCCTAGTCATTCTGGAATAGAATGGCTTGACGGACCACAAGAATAATAGGCATCGATGAACGGATGCACGCATAATCCTGACAATCAATTGATAGACGAAGGTCAGAAAATAGCTAAAGTGGGACAACTCAAAGGAACATATATCTTTCTGAGTTGTGGATGCATAGATTAGTATGTCGAGCAAAGCTCAACATTTCTTCCGGATAACCCATGCAGAAAGGTAGAACTGGCAGATCACAATGTAGAATGGAGAACTCATCAATAGCACTCTGGTTGTGATCTTTAGGTTCAAAAGAACTTCTGCAATAAGCAGTTCATGGTATTTGGAAGAAGGAAATACCATGGACCTCGAGGACTATCGCAAAGGTTACTAATATCCTAAAGGTACGAGCAACACTACCAACACGAGGTAGGTAGAGTGAATCTTGGGCTTAAGAACCCAGAAATAGAAGGCCTACTAACTAAATGGCATCACGGGATGCTTTCGAGAATGGTGGCCAGAATCACCACACTGGGAACACAAAACATGGCTAGATTACTAGGTGACTCCCTAAACACCTAGGGTCATAATAATACCTCCTACATATATGTCGAGGCAATAGAGTACCTCAACTCACCAATTAGTGTGGTTGAATTGGCCCAAAGGGACATCGGAAACAGAAAGAAGGGATTTGCAAATGCATCAGACTATTTGGAAACATGGGATGACACGGAAATCATAATGGCTGTAAATGCTCAAGAAGGTTTGAGACATCCTGCAAAATAGTGGCATGTCCACTCAACATCACAATATCAAGGTTTTGAGATCAACTGTCAACACACGATAGTAGTAGGAACTGAACTGGACTTGAGTCCATCAATCCTATAAGTCTACGGATTAGTAACACGTGATCCTCATTGAAAGATGAGAAGCCTAGTTCTTAATCCCCGCAGAAAAGAAGAGGGAGACTCAGATCAGAAGGGCATAAGGTAAAGGAGTAAAAAGAGCCTTACATTCCCTTCCACAATCAATTCCCTTATATAACTAAAGCATTTCTAGACTCAACTTCGACCAGTTTGGCTTGGTAATCCTACAGGCAGTCAGGCTCTGATACCAAAGCTGTCAGGACCCTGATCCTAAGTCACACTGATCTAGCATGTAACACATCATATCACTTTGCGGCCTCACGCACGGTATTCCCACGGGTGCCACCTTACCTGGCCCGGGACCATTTGCGCCTTTTGGCTCACGTATATGATAGTGTCGCTAGCATCCATATGACAAAGAACCAGGGCCGACATGACTAGTCGTAAACCCAAAGTGGCACTAACTTACAGGGACATGCATACATGACCCAGCAACGAACGTGTCGGTCATCAGCGAGTAAATCAGGGCTGTAGCAGCTGGGCTAACAGGACTCCGGAGAAGCCGGGCTGTAGCAACAGGACTCTGGTAGACACCGCGTGACATTTCCCCGAAGGGACTGACACAGGAATGAAGAAGGACACATGCCGGCCAGACCAAGTGTTCCGGAGCAGTAGCAAGCTACCATGGCTCAGTGGAAGCACTAGGAGACATTTCCCGGTAAGAGAGGCTACCAAGGATAAACAACTAGGTTGTCGGATCCCACACATACCAAGCATTTCAATAACATACACACAATATGCTCGATATGTGAAAACACAACATGGCATCACAACATAACTCTATGACTCAAGTGTTTATTCATTAGGCTCCGAAGGGCCACGTATTACAAACATGGGTCTCATGACCCAACATACAAAGCATACAAGCAACAAGCGGAAGCATAAATATGTCTGAGTATAGACAACTACAAATGAAAAAGGTTGAGAAGCCTGATTATCTACAAGACCCTCCCAAGGGTACAAGATCGTAGCTGAGGTAACAAGCTAAACGTCGAAGTCCATGCGATACTACTAGTGAGACTGAACTCTCTCTGCAAAAACATAAATTAAGAAAACGTGAGTACGAATGTACCCAGCAAGACTTACATCAGAACTATCTACATATGCATTAGTATCAACAAAGGGGGTGGTGGAGTTTAACAACAGCAAGCCAGCTTTGACTCAGTGGCTATCCTGAACTACGACTGCAAGTAACTCTTTTGAGGTGGCGCACATGAGTCCACATATTCACCATATCAATACACCACTGTGGATCCGGTCCCGTCTTCCTACGAGAACGCCATCCATAGCACTCACGCTTATCTTGCGCATTTTAGAGTATCCACTTTCACTTGTCTATGAACTGTACAGACAACCCAGAAGCCCTTTACCACGGACACGGCTATTTGAATAGATCATGTTAACCTTGCAGGGGTGTACTTCTTCACACACGCTCTCACCACTTATTGCCGTTTACACGACATGTACTTGGCAACCTTCAAGCAGAAGCCCAGCGAGGGTTTCAGCCACGACATGAGTAACCACACAAGTCTCTAGTCCAGGTTTATCGCCTATTCAGGTTCCATCCGCAAGGAGATCCGGCCGGGGTCTCGCTCACGGCCCCAAACAATGTGTGCAGGGTTCCCAAGCCCACCTCGACGGATGGATCTACGCTTGGTACATCATGCCATGGTGCCTAGTCTGTCCCAAGCCCACCTATACCGGGTGCCACTTGGTAGACTAGTAACACAACCTACAAACACCAGAAACTAGTTGCAACTCCTGGACAGAGATCAGGTTGATTAATAAGTCGAGAGAGCTTGGAGTGCCCGGAGCCCAATGTGTGGTAGTAGCTGTTCATGGATCACATACATAGAACTCAGTTCCTGAGGATGGTTTCAATGATACAACCCACCATGTACTTCTACATGGGCTCTCACCGCTACCTTTACCAAATCGTGTTCACACACTTAGCTCTCAATAGTAGGACATGTTCACCACATTCTAATTCATTCCCTATGAATCAGACCTGACTGAACTCTAAGTAGTAGCAGGCATGACAACAAACATGAATGAGTAGGCACATCAGGGCTCAAACAACTCCTACTCATGCTAGTGGGTTTCATCTATTTACTGTGGCAATGACAGGTCATGCAGAGGAAAGGGGTTCAACTACCACAACATGTAACAGTTGAATCGTTGTTGTCCTAATGCAGTAAAAGAGAGCAGGAATGAGAGAGTGGGATTATATCGGAATAAACAAGGGTTTTTTGCTTGCCTGGCACTTCTGAAGATAGTATAGTTCTTCATCGGTATCATCGATCTCATCGTCAGAACGTCGTCTACTGAGAGGGGACAATTACCGCCAAACAAGGAAGAACACAATCAATGCATTGCACAATATGATGCATGATCATGACATGGCAATATGCTGTGGTTGAGCTGATGCAACTAAGACCAGATGGGTTTGAGTCATTTTAAACCAAAGGTTCAACCCCAAACTCAAACTATGAATTCAAATAGTGCATTATCATATTTTGAACTAAACAGTGAGGTTAAGTTGTTTAAACATGCATGAAACCAGTACAGATGGAGAGATTGGATTTTTCTGATAATTTTCATATATAACTTATTTCATTCTGAGCTACGGTTGAATTTCTATGATTTTTAGAAGTTTAGGACATTTTCTGAAATTTCCAATTTATTTAGAAATATGAACATTCCAGTAAATGTATTTACGACATCATCATTGTGTCACTGTGATGTCAGCAGGTCAACACGGTCAGCCTCGGTCAAACCTGACGCGTGGGACCCATACGTGAGTGACACGGTGTTAACTAGGGATTAAGTTTAAACTAAACGAAAGGTTAACAGGGGCTGGGCCCCACGTGTCATTGACCCAGAGGTCGGTTAGGTTAGTGCTAATTAGCGGTTAGGCCTAATTAAGCCAGAGCCACGTCAGCATCGCCGGTGGTTAATCGCCGGCGACAGCAGGGGAGGCGAAGGGCGTCAGGAAACGTCCTCCGACGACCAAACCAGCGGTGGAGACCACGGACGACGTCCTGGGACTCGTCCGCATCCATTGGCACCCGCAGAATGACTAGAGGTGGTCCGGGTCGACGGCAGGGAGCACATCCATGGTGGGTCCCGCACGGGGTTGGCCGGGACGGTGTTGTGGTGTGCGGGAGTTAGAGTTGGTGGTTGTTCTCGGCTCCTGGGAGCCTGATGAGCACGACGACGCCCTTGGACGCGAGCTTGAGCGGCCGTAGCGATGGCGGTGATATGGCCGGCAGCGAGCACAACTCGGCTCCGGTGCATCTACGGCTAGAGCACGAAATCGACACGGTGAGGAGAGGGGAATTGAGCAGAGGCTCACAGGGATCGCGTCGAGATGGTTAGCGAGCTCGGGGAAGCAATGACGGTGGCGAATCGATGGTGAAGATCCATGGGGGCCGAGGAGGAAGACGAGGACGCTAGCGACAAAGTAGAGCCCTGCTCCTTTCCTTCGGCTTGGGGGTGTGGTGCTCGATGGAGGAGCTTCTGGAAATGGTCACGGGGCAAGGGTTGTCCGATGGACGCGGTGGCAGCGAGCGGCGGCGACGAGCTCGCTCGGTGGTGCCGCAGGGAGAGAGCAGAGGAAGGGAGGGGTCCAGGGAGAGAGGGGAGAAGTGCAGGGGGTGCTGGGCATCTCCAGGCGAGTAGGTGGACACGCGGGGACGCTGCCAGCGCGAAGCAGGAGGTGGAGGTTACACGGGTGCGCGCGCGTGTTCGCTCCTGCCTACTGGCAGGAGGAAGACGACGAGTGAGGAGGTAAGTGGGCTGGGTCGGTGAAGCTGGGGCGGCTATAGGTAGGTGGGCCAGGTAGGTTTTTCCTCTCTCTGCTTTTCTTATTTCGTTCTGTTTCTATTTTTGCTTTCTGTTTTTGATTTAGCAAAAATACTAAACCATTTCCAAAACTCCTGAAAATATTTGTGGGCACTTTTAGAATTATTTCCAACGTCCCACATTCAGTTTCAGAATTATTTGAGCACTTATAATATTTATAGCATTTAAATGCCCAAGTTCAAATACTTTATGATTTAATTCAAAAATCCAGAAATAACCTAGAAAAATGTGCACCATTTTTGTTAGAGGCTTTCAACCAATTCAAAAGTGATGAACTTTTTCGAAGGGCATTTCGGGATCATTGAAAAGATTTTAAATTTGGACCTGATTGAATTCCATTTGGTGCTAGGGTTTCAACATCCCCATTTCAGGTTCATTTGAATTTAAACATGTTGCATGGATGATTATGCAAAGTCAAGCAATGACTAGCTAGGGTTATGACAACTCACCCCCACTAAGCAAGAATCTCGTCCCGAGATTCAAGACGTGAGGTGAGAAGACAGAGGGAACATTATCTATCACAATCTTCTCGATCCAATTTCCCTCATCGAAGATGTTGATTCATTGCTTCAAATTGATCTTGACGTCTTTGCTTTCGAGATCTTCATCCAACACGATGATGACAGAAGGAAACTCTACAGAAAACGATCTCCTCGAAGATCGAGCACTCAAGATCAACTCATGGAGTGAGATGTAAGGGCATATGTTGAGTTGAGGCATAAAACACACATCAAGTGGGATGGAGGAAATATACGACGAAATTCCAAGTTAGTAGGCAACAATTCCACACTTAACTTAAGATGATGCATGGTTTCGAAGTTGCGAGGAGATAATTTCCATGATCCCATAACAGGGCACCTTAGAGGAGGTGACTCGTAGAAGTATTCCCTTGAGTGGCAAAAGGAATTACTTTTGATACATAGCTCA
>NC_053028.1:287039618-287064787 GCF_003073215.2 Triticum urartu
GAATTCTGTTTTGAGAGGTTGGTTGAAATTATTAATCATTGTCCTAGGTAGAAAATGGGTTGTATTTTTAACAAATTGTAAATGGGCTGTAGTAAATTCTATTAGAATTCAAAAATGGGCTCTATATTCTTACAAATCGCAAATGGGCTATATGTTCTATGCCACACACTTGTGGGCCTACTAAGTTGACGCGTCCCCTAAAAAACACTAAGTTGACGCGTATGCAAGGCTTTGTCAACTTATAGTCAATACACGGTTCTAGCAACAGTGGCCGTTGGATGTCCATCCAACGGATGTCGTGCTTCTTCTTCAATCTCGGATATTCTTGCTTCAGCTGCCCAAAAAATGATTCCTCCCCCTGACATCTGGGCACACTGTTTTGGAGGCTGACTTGTGGTCCTACTAAGTTGACGCGTATAAAGGGCTTTGTCAACTTACTCAATATAAACGATTCTAGCTGCAGTGACCGTGCTTCTTCAACCTCTAGTCTTCTTGCTCCAGCCGCCCACACCAGCGCCGACCGTGCCGCCTGCTCCCACCTCCCATGTCCAGTTATGCTGCCACCACTAGCCATGCAATCCCTCCATACTCACCCACACCTCCTGTTATTCTCCGGCGACGGCAGCCTCACACCGCAGCCGAAGCATTCAACCCACATACTCCCCTCAGTGTGGGCATCCACTTCCGCGTCTTCCCTGGCTCCGTGTCGTTCCCTTTCTAGGCCTCGCCGTCGTCCACCGCCTTGGATCTTGAGGGAGTCCTGGATAAGGGGGTCCTCGGGCATTCGGGCTATGCAACATGGGCCGGACTAATGGGTCGTGAAGATACAAGATAGAAGGCTTTCTCCCGTGTCTGGATGGGACTCTCTTTTGCATGCATGGCAAGCTTGGCGTTCAGATGCACTACAAAAAATACACTTCCGTGATGATACGTGTTTGTCACAGTAGGTCGCTTTTTTTTCATGCATGTACATCCATTACAAATTTATGATAGAATCAAGATAGTCATACATGTGCTGTCGTAGAAGTGTTCCATGACATAACCAAAATTATCATCACGGAAGTGTCCACTTCCATGACAATAAATCGCGCGTCACAGAAGTGCTTTCGTCAAGGGTGACCAACACATGGCATCCACCGTAATGGAACGCCGTTAAGCTATCGGGTCGGGTTTTGGATCCGATGCCCGTTAATAGCCCCGACCAATGGGGATTTTCCACATGTAAAATCATCATTGCCTGGAGGAAACATGTGTCGGCTCATCGTTGGGACAGATGTCATCCACTCACTGGACAAAAGGCGCCTATGATACGTCGACACGTGGCACGGCCCAACAGTGGCCCATTCCTGTGAAAAGGACGGCCCATTTGACTTGGTCAAAAGCTGGCTGGCCGGCCCATGGAAAGCCTGTTAACGACCCGTTCGCATATAGCCCATTTACAGCCCGCTAACCCAAGGCCCGTTACGCCCTATCCGAATTATTCCCAGTAGCATTATCTGGGCCGTCCAACATGATTCCATCCCGTTTTTACTCCTGGCCCATGTATAGCCCATGACGTCTTTCGGCCCATATGAGGCCCTTTGTAACTCTTGGCCCATTAGTGGCCCGTGCTGAAACTGGCCCGTAATGAACAGTGTATTACTTTACACCCATTAACGGCCCATGGTGAAACTGGCCCATACTGAACAGTGTATCACTTTATACCCATTAACGGCCCGTTATTCCATTGGGCCATTTCCAGCCCCAAGTTAACTTTCGGTCTTCTGAGGGCCCATTTATTCTTGGGCTCATTTGCAGCATTCGGTTACTTACGGCCCATTACTGTCATTTTCTGTTTGTGGGCCAAATTCACCCCATCGTTACAGTCGTCCCGTTTATGGACCGTTAGTCTGTTGGGCCATTTTCATAGCATCACCAAATACGGCCTATTAACGGCCCGTTATGGTCAGCCCATAAAACTTACGATTTCCATTAAAGGTCCGTCTATGGGCCATTAAAGGCCTGTACAAGACCCATAAATGAGCCGGCGGCCCATGGATCCTACGAGACGTACAAGGCCCATGGATCCTACGAGACGTAGAAGGCCCATGGATCCGACGACCCGTGAAGGGCCATGGTCAGCCGAATTGGCCCCCGTTTGAACGATATAGCATATTCAAAGAATTATCCTACTCAATACTATCACCTCTAAAAAGCCTACACTATTACAACAAAGAGATCAAGGCATAGAAAGGTAGAATAATCCTACACTATACAATAAAGAAATTACAGCCGATTATACCCACTGGGCATTATGGTTCGGCATAGGTGATAATAAAGCATACACAAACAGCAAATTACATACACTAGGCAAATACAGCTCATACATCATGGACGCGCATCAACTTAACTCCATTTGAACTATAATCTCTTCAGAAAATAGGATTGGCCGGATTTAGATAGCACAAATTTCAGTCTGCAAAATCTCCAATTCCTTCATGGTTACCTCAGTGTCTTGTTTCATTTTTTGACTCCTGCATCTAATACCTGCATGTCCAGTCTCAACTTGTTGATTATACGTTGACAATCCTGTACACGTTGTCTTGCCACCTCTAGTTGATGCTCGAGAACATCAGCACATTCCAATTCCAATCCATAATCATTCGGTAATGGCCATGCCGCACTGCTCGCAGATCTCTGTGTTGATGTCACTTCATCCTGAAATGTTTCTGTAAGTACACATGACTAGGGCAAAAATATAGTTACAACAGTGAAGCGAACAAGACACTATTTTGTACAACATGGAAAAACAGGACTAACAATAATGTTACACGTCACTTTCAAAAAAAATGTTACATGTCATGAAGCATAAGGAGGTGATATTTTAAAAATTATAAAAAAGATAGTCTGTGCAGCCTGCATATAGAAATCCCTCTTAGCTCACTAGAGGAGCATGATGTTGGGGCCCAATCGAAAACACAGACAAGTTACAAATTTAGACAACACGTTGCGTATAAGTAAGCACGCAGTTGGCCATTCTGTGCCTCAATTAAAGTCTTAGGGAGCATAATGAACAGCAGAGGGTTTCATACAAGCATACTACATCAGGCAAAACTATGCAATCATTAGCATAGTATAAACTAGATTGTGAGCCTCATGCAATAATAGTTGGTTAATAGACTTCAAAGCTTTAGGCACACTTCGGCAGAGTAATTAAATGTAAGGCCTTTAATTATGTCAACTAATAGTGACACAAGTACCAAACATCAGGCATGATTATTTGGGCATCTCATTAACTGAGGAAAAATAAAGCAATTGAAAAGAGAAAATTAACTATGCCTGAAACAAACAAGGAATTGAACTATTGAGTTGCATACAGTGACTTACCTTAGCAGGTTGAAGAGGCTCAGCGCAGCTCCTACTTCTCTTACAAGGCTCCTTCCTAACATCTTGTACTTGGAAATCCTCAATCTTATCTTCATTGCACCCCCTCTGCAAGGTGACACAAACTAGTTACTCGTCTCCTTGGAAGATAAATATGCATACTTTCCAGTCTGTGAACACAAAAGGATGAGATTATAACAAAACAACACCACATAATTATGTCAACTAGTTACTCGTCTCCTTGGAAGATAAATATGCATACTTTCTTAACATACTTGCCTACTGTAGTATACAGCCAAACCTTTATGTCACCTATGAGTTAGACAAGGCCCCACTACAACAGCCCTTAGTGTTTAAATTGTTGACAAGCTCTATTAGAGTGTTAGGTCAAGAACAGCAAGTAATCAAAGCAAACAGTCCTAGTATGGCTGGCTGATGCAAACAAGCAATTGAACAGATGTGTGAGCAAATCTTACATATCAAGAAAAGAAGCAAAGAAGGAGGCTTAAAGACCATCACTTGACTGACCAAATTTAAGGGGCATTTAAACATCATGTGCAACGTATGAACTAACATAAACATTGCATATTCCAGATTCTACAATGGAATGCACATGTATTAGGTTATGCCATGTATGATGATGCCTAAATGTACAGATAGCAGGCAGGAGTGATTCATCATTGCACGCACAATTGAATTGCAGGTTAAGGGCCAGTTCGATTTCGCCTTTTCAGGGCATATTGTCAAAATAAGCCATAAAAGATGTAAAGAAGTCATTTTTCAGTTATGTGCTTGGGCTTAACTAATTTCGCTTTGGAGGGGGGTGTTTTGGGTAGAACCTCACTAAAAATTGAAGGGAGGGGGAATAGTGAAATGACTCTGTTGTTTGCCTATATTACAATCAAAATGCAACTGCTGACGCCCATGTCACACCTGACCCTCAAGTAAAAAAGAAACACGCAAGCATTCATTGCCCTGCCCACTTGCATCTCCTCTCCCCTTTCCCTCTACCTCGATCCCCTGCCTGCAGCACTAGGGTTCCTCCAGCGAGTTGTCGCCACTGGTCCCATCTGGCCTTGTCCTCGACGATGCTATGTCCAGCTAGGCTACATGGCCGGTAGGTAGGGGAAAATCTCCCTGGCTTCTCCTCCCTCTAGCGCCGCCCCTCATTCTCATGGTCTGCTGCAACTGCTCCACTGTGGTTCGTCCAACGCACTACTCCGGCGGGCGCTGCACAACTACGGCTGATGCCACACTACGGCAGAAGGCACCTTATTCCCCCTCCCCTCCTCCCAGGCCATGGCCTTGAGGTGCTATTAAAGGATGAGCTCATCCAACAAGGTGAGGATCTCCTCTTTTTTTGCCAAATTTTCATTCTGATCCACTATACGATGAATTGCTATGAGCTGCTTCGGCTGCTGCTATATGATGCATTGCTATGAGCTGCTCCTGCTGCTATATGATGAATTGCTATGAGCTGCTGCTGCTGTATGATGACTTTCTATGAGCTGCTGCTGCTATATGATGAATTGCTATGAGCTACTGCTGCTATATGATGAGTTGCTACAAGCTGCTCCTGCTGCTATATGATGAGTTGCTACAAGCTGCTCCTGCTGCTGCTATATGATGAATTGCTATGAGCTGCTCCTGCTGCTGCTATATGATGAATTGCTATGAGCTGCTCCTGCTGCTGCTATATGGTGAATTGCTATGAGCTGCTGGTGGTATATGATGAATTGCAGACTCCTACTACTGTATGATGAGTTGCTATGAGCTGCTGCTGCTATATGATGCTTTCAGGTGGTGCTGCTATACGATAATAACCAGCCACTTGGACCATCGAATTTCAATAAATAATTGTTCTTCATTTAAATGTGGGTCATGCATTCTTCATTTAAATTAGGCAATGGAATCTCTATGGAAAACATTGACCAAAGTAGATTGTGCCAAGTAGATGGTATCTTTGTATTTGCATTTTGAGCAAATAGTGATGGTCTGTTTTCCTATCATATTAATTACTGGACTGGGTTCAATTTGTGATGTTTGAAAGTCAAATTAATTTCCATATGGGCAGCAAAATGAAAAAAAATATAATACAATCTAGACTTTCCACTGATCATACCAAAGATAAGATGAAAATGCAATGAAAAGAACCGGTTGGCTTATTACATGGAGCTTATATTCACATGTGCTTATTTTCTTAGGATAACTCGTAATAACTGTCCCTAAGAAACTTGGCTAATAGAAATGGCATACAAATAACATGTCATGATGATTGCAATGGAGGAGTGACGTACCATGGCACACTGTATAGGCTCACCGATGCCTCTCCTTTTTTGCGATGTTCCATGAAATTGCCACATACATCTTGTACTTTTTCATTGTGTAACCCTATCTGCAAGTTGACACGGCTAATTTCAGACATCTCTACATGATACTACATTGCATATCCCTTGCGCATATTTAAACCACCAATTAATGATTGTGTGCGTACCATAAACTAGCCATGACTCTGTATGCTGGACTAGCAGGCACTCTAAGGGAGCCTAATGTAGTGCACTGAATTCCTAAATGCCACCTACGATTTTATGTAATGTACTGCCCCTGTTCCTAAATATATGTCTTTGTAGAGATTCCAGTATGGACCACATACAGATGTATATAGATGCATTTTCGTGTGTAGATTCACTCATTTTGCTCCGTATGTAGCCTATAATGGAATCTCTAGAAAGACTTATATTTAGGAACGGAGGTACGAGGTAGTATCATGTATGACATCTACATATCTCATTTAGCAGCCAGTAGTAGAAATCATTGTCTGCACAAAGGGATTACTGGTCAAAAATCCTAGCAAAGCACGCTGGAAGGCATAGAACAATACAAGAGAGAGAGACGCGCTTACAAGATCATAGCAATGCCTCAGTCCAGGATCTTGGTTGGCCAAGCTGTTAGATCCAGAAGAAACATCGTCCTCTATAGTTTTTGCCAGCTGCATAACAGGTAACAGCGACCAGTTAGTATATTTCAAGTACATCGGGCAGGTGATGCTGGACGGGTTTAAAGGTGACAAGTACCTAGGCCATGGCGGGTGCTTGGCATCTCTCCAGACTATGGGAATCAGGTTAGAAACATCGAGGGTGATGATGTTGCGCTGGCTGTCGGGGTCCGGTAAGGAGATCTAGAACCATCGAGTAGGGTGTTTGTGGAGCGGCTCCAGTAGGGTGGACTATGGTGTGGGCAAAGCAGATCTATGGCCGTGGACGAGGGCATAGGTGAAGCTGCTCCGGTGGTTGGGTTAAGGATGGTGTTGACGATGCGGATCTGTGGCCGTGGACGGGGCGTCAGAAGCTGCTCCGGTGGTTGGGTTAAGGGTGGTGTCGACGATGCGGATCTGCGGCCATGGATGGGGCGTCAGAAGCTGCTCCGGTAGGTTGGATGAGGGTGCGAGGAAGCGGATCTGAGGCCGTGGACTTGAGAGTTGGCAAAGCGGCCCCGATAGGGTTGAGAATGGTATAGGCGAAGCTACTCCGGTAGGGTTGAGGAAGGTGTCGGCGAAGCGGCTCCGGTAGGGTTGAGGAAGGTGTCGGCGAAGAGGATCAGAGGTCGCCGATGGGGGCGTCGGTGGGGCGGCTCCGGGGGGTGTGGACGAAGCGTCTCCGGTGGGGAGTACGAATGAGCCGCTGCAGATGCGCGGCGGTTGATGAGAGTACCGGCGAAGCAGATCTGGTGCCATGGACAAGGCCGGCAGTGAATGGGCTGTGGTACAGTGGTGGATGAGCAGTCTACTTGTTTCTAGGGGAGGTGGGAGGGGTAGATGCGGCCGCAGAAGCAGATCCGACGAGGTGGACGCCGCTGGCAGTGAATGGGCTATGGTACGCCGGTGGATGAGCAGTCTAGGGTTTCGAGAGGGGAGGGGAGAAAGGGCGATGAAGTACGGACGGCGTGATGTAAGATGCTCTGGTGCTGTGGAGTTAGTCGTTTTTGCGGGAGGGGGAGAGGAAATGGGGTGCCGTGTAGTGGGGGAACCAGAAGTTACCAAAGCAGCCCCGACCTATCATGTAGATGAGGGCGGTATTGTAACTGTTGGTCTTCGTGCACCAAGGACAAAAGGGGGATTTCGCATGCTAAAGACTAAGGTGGCGGAAATTTTAGAAGGAGGCGGGAGATTTTGCCGCCCGCGGGATTGTTCATATCTAGTTTCAACTAATTTTGGACCGTGCTAGCGGGAAGGTCATGCTAGACTGTGTACACGGGGCACGCGTCAGCAGTTAATAACTGGTGTGAAGTCCACCCCAGAAAAAGACAATAACTCGGGATGATGCGCCGATAACTTGGACGTTCACACGGGCGCGGCCAATCGTACGGGTGTAGTGGCGCGTTCACAAAAAAGGGATCAAACGCTCAGCCTATGTATTTCTCGTGTAAATAGATAATTTAGTGCCATTGGTTATTTACTTTAAACATAATGCATTGACGTGTTAGTGTAGAGGCGCACAACAAGAAATGGATATTGTAGTCAGCTACTTAAAAGTGTTACCTCATATGATTACATAGCCTCCATTTCATAAATTGCGTACCCGTTCAATTCATATATGAATATTACATATATTCCTTCAAAATAGAAACTTAAATCATCCAGGACTAATGAATTTGAATGCAAGAGTAACAATGGTGCATGTTCATGATAGCTACATTGGTTGTTTGAAGAAACATCACTGTAACTTTGGCATGCACAACTAAAAAGGCTTATTTAAATAGAAAAAACTGTGATATGTGAGTGTCCAATCTTTATAGCGTTGAATCGATATTGTACCTTTGGCCACGATACGAAGTAGATATTGACCTATGTTCAAGCGATGCACGTCCACGATCGCTAGATAGTGATACCTGAATGAATTGTGCAATCTCTCTCACATGCATACATATCTCATTTCCCTGTGGGCATCGGAATCACACACGCGCACTTCGTGTATTTCTCTCCCTCCGTCAGGGTTAAATTCGTCTTTCTACCCTGTCCTATAAGTCTCTCACACGGAAACACACACGCCCTCTATGTCTAACACGCCCACCCCTTTAATTCCGCCCACCCACAACCACTAATTTCTCTCACACATATGCTATCTACCTATCCCTTAATATAGCTAGATATGTGTCACACAAACTCCTTCTCCCTACTAGCAAGATGCCCATGCGTTGCACGGAACATCAAGATGCATTTGTATGAGAAGTTTATCTTGTGGGAGAAAAGGACGAACGAGGGAATGCCTTATTTGCAAATGCGGAGAGGGGTGTGGGTATCTTTTTCCAAAATTGCCATAGTTTCCTTCTTGTCCGTCGGATATAAATTGGATGGCCTATATTGCAGGATGGGAGGAACACCATCATCACCAACTCTGTTTTTTTATAAGAGTAGAGATATGTGAGTGTCACTGCCCCCCCCCACACACCCACACTTCCCAACAACGAAGGAGTAGGGTGACACCTCGATTTTGATACTAATCTATCGACTGGCTTCTCTCTCAAACATACACACATAGACACACTACCCGGCACCGAAGGAGTAGGGTGGCACATCGATCTTGATAATAATCTATCTACTCCTCTTTCAAACACACACACTGTAACATCCCAAAATTCTAAATTTTGGAATGTTATAATAAATAGATAGATTTGATTGATTGTTTGATGGATTGTCTGAAAGGGAGTGAATTCGAAACTTTTGGAAGTTAAATGAGAGGGAATAAAAGGACTTTCCCAAACTTTCATATTTGCTTCTATGATCTCCATAAATTCAAATTCTTTTCAAACACAAAACCCTGGAGAGAAGATGACATGACTTCTTCCATTTAATTTAAATGACAAGGGGTGTTGAAAATATTTGAATTCATTTGAAAAATATTTCCAATTCTGAAACTTTATGCAACTCAATGATTTTCATGAGAGAAGATAAAATGACTTCTTCAAATTATATGAAATATGAGTTGGGAGTTTCAAAGAATTAAATTAAAAGTTCTTTTGAATTTATTTTCAATTTGGATTTATTTGAGTTTTATTCAAATTATTTTTCTCCAAAAATAAAATATATGGAAATTAGGGTAACATGATTCCCTACAATAGAAATGGAGAGAAATAAATTGGAATTCATTTTGATATTTTAAAATGATTTTTCTTGGATTTTAATAGACCAGTAGCACTCTTTGATTTATCTGATTTTGTGTGTATTTTATTTAAAGTTATAAAAATGTTCATGTCGTAGAAAAACTTTTTATGAAAATTTTGATATATTATATGCCTATATAATATTTTTAATTACTTTGCTTTTATTATTTTATTTGTCTAGAAAACGTTTTATTAAAAAAAACTTCCTCCGCCGAACTGGGCCGGCCCAGCCGAAGCCAGGCAAGGCCCAGCTCGCCACCGCCTTCCTCCCGTGCGCGACCGACTCCTCCCGGAGTCCGGCGCCGCCATGCCGCCGGGCACCCCTCGCCCAAGGCAGGTCCCGCCCCCCGGGCCTTTATAAGGGGCCGGACCCCGACCCCTCTCGCTGCTCGCCGCCGCCGCCTCCCCCGCTCCTGCCTCGCCGAAGTGCCTGCTGCCGCCTCGCCTCGCCTGCCGTCGCCGTCGCCGCACTTAGCCGCCCGCCGCCCCCGACGAACTCCGCCGCACTCCGCCGCAGCCGCGCCTCGCCTAGCCCCTCGCCGCCCCGCGTAGCTGCTGGCTCCGCCGCCCTGCGCCGCTACCGCCGCCGCGCCAAAGCGCTGCTGCCCTCGCCGGAGCCACGCCGCCCTCGCCGGAGATCCGCCGCCGGTTCCTCACCGAAGAACCGCCCCGAACCGGTATAAAACCGCCCGGTTCGCCGGTTTTTTTTAGGGTTCGGTTTTCGTTTAAAAAATAAAAAACGGTTTAGTTTTTTTAATTAGATCTATTTAGAGAACGTTCTCTGTTTAAGAACTAGTTAGCGAACGTTCACTTTTTAGCTTTTTCTTTTTCTGTTATTTTCGGCCAGGGACCTATTCGTGATAAATTTCTTCACAGATTAGTCCCTGTACTTCAAACCCTCATAACTTTTTACTCATTAGTCCAAATCCAACGAAACCAACGCCCACGTCTTCGTTATGATCTCCTCTATCCGGATAAACAACTTAAACATCTTTTTGAAAAGTTTAAAATTTGAATTAGATCAGATTTGAATTCAAACTTCATTTGATCATAACTTGCGTTTCGTAGCTCCGTTTGAGTTGATTCTTTTTGCAAATCGAAGCGCTTGTCCTAAACATTCTAATAAGGCCAAATTCATAAAATTTTGGTACTGTTAGAAATTGTTTTATGTTGCAAGAGTTATTTGCTTGGTTTTGATGTTTCCGAATCGTCTTCTTCGGTCTTTCTGAACTTTTGAGTGATTGCTTATGTGTGGTTACTATTGCTTGCTTACGATAGATTGACCGGAGTGTGACGAGTAGATCTATCAAGAGTTTTGAGTGCGAATCATCTCCATCAACATTGCAGGCAAGTTCACACTTTGATCATACTTTTTCCTACTACCCAGTTTTATTGCATTAGATCAATCCTCAAACATTGCATGATTAGGATCTAATTAAATTGTGGGATGGGAAGTAGATGAGGTAGTACCTATTACCTGTTTATTATGAAACCTTTGGGAGTTACTTCTATGTTTGCTTATTATGCCATGCTATGCTAGTAGACGTGGATTGGGTGAGTGATATCCATGACAGATGTGAGTTTATTAATTTTAATGGTTTATCTAAGGTGGCCACTTAAACACACATCTGGGTGGATTGAGGCACCTGATGTCTATCAGGACTTGCCTGTTTTTCTTTGGACCGCCACCCAGGCTCAAAGGGATCATGAGATTATTCATACTAGAATCTTCCGTGTGCAGCCACAAGCCATTATGGGCTCTGGCATAGTTGACTAAGTTGTGCGAACTCTTACAGTGGTAGACTAGCAGATGTAGGGGATGTAGGTGGTACGGTCTACCCGATCGTAAGGTGCTAGCGCTTCTGAAAGACTATGTCTCGGTCATCCGCTTCTCAAACACCCTGTAGTGCAAGAAACCAAACGGAGGCGATCAAGTCTTGTGGGGAAAAGTGCGCAAACCTCTGCAGAGTGTATAAACTAATCATGATTAGCCATGTCCCCGGTTATGGAGATCTTGAGTATCTAGTTCTTGGATTATCCTGTTGATCTCATCATGTTACTTTAAATGAATATTGTTGGGTTTAATGATGTTACTTAATTGGGATTGAGAATGCTGTCAACCATTCTCAATGTTCAACAACCACCATGACAGTTAAATAAATTTATTCCTTTGCAGTAGGGAAAAATTGGCTTTACGCAAAAACCTTATAACCATGGAGCTTTTCCACCTGCCAAATATGCATGTAGTGATAGTCTTTATTCATCATTCTCTATGGTGTGAATTTGCCAGTACATTCAATGTACTGACCCGTTTCGGGGTGCAACGTCTCATGTTGCAGGATTATCTTACGACGAGTAAGTGATACGTTAGGGTTACGATTTCTACACTCAACTTTGCCGTTGGTGTTGATGGGAATCCACAACCTTGTTGCTTCCGCTATATGGATTGAGGTAATAGTATTTACGTTACTTTATACATGTGATTTACCTCTGTTATAAACCCTTCGAGTACTGTGTGTGTCAGCATACCGATCCAGGGATGACACTTAAGCACAGAGACTTGACCCAATCGGGTCGGGTCGCTACACACACACACACTCGCTAGTTGTGCCTCTGTGCCTATCGCGCACACTCTCAATACGTCTTTCTCTCCCCCCAACAATGACAGCAGAAGGGTGACAACTCGATCTGATAATAATCTGTCAATTGGTTTCTCTCTCAAACATTGTGTCTCGGTGCCTCGCTCGGTAGCCCCCTCGATATGTAGACTTCTCGCGCGCGCACAGCTGTAGTGACGATGACGAGGAACCCAGTGTGCCTTGTTTTTACCAGTCTCATGTGATAGTTTTCACCATGTTTTCTGTTAATTAACAAGGCAACCTTTTCTTTTTTACTACTAGTGAATCTGAAATCATTCGGGGCAGACATAAAATATATCACTTCAACCCAATTATCGCAGCAACTATTTTAAAAGAAATTAGCTAGCTGCCCGTGCGTTGCACGGAACATCAAGAGGCATTTGTATGAGTAGTTTATCTTGTGAGAGAAAAGGTTGAACGAGGGAAGGCCTTATTTGCGAACATGGAGAGACGTGTGGGTATACTTTTGCAAAATTGCCATAGTTTCTTTCCTATCCGTTAGATATAAATCCGACGGCCTATATTGCAGGATGGCACGCACACCATCATCACCAACTCTTTTTGTACTCCCTCCATCCGAAAATACTAGTCATCAAAATGGATAAAAAGAGATGTATCTAAAACTAAAATACGTCTAGATACATTTCCTTTTTTCCATTTTGATGACAAGTATTTCCGGATGGAGGGAGTATTTGTCTTTTTAGAGATTTCAAAAAGTGACTATGACCGGACCTTACCAACATACTCAAAAAAGTTGTCCATAATTTTGATGTTACCCTCTTTTCTTGGTGGTGCAGTGCCATCTAGATACCTCATAACTAAATCAAGGACAAATCTGACCCCTTCCTGAAAAGACATACAGAGCAAAATGAGTGAATCTACACTCTAAAATATGTCTACATACACATCCGTATGTGGTAGTCCATTTGAAATCTGAAAAATACAAATATTTAGGAACGAATGGAGTATATATAAGAGTAGACATGGAGATATATCTCCAGCATGGTCTACAACAAAAATGTGCTAGGCTGGTTAACGCCGGATGCTCGCAACGCGATGACATGAGTTCGAATTCTGTCTTTTAACTTTATATTTTTATAGTATATATTACTCTACTTATTTAATATATGCTTCTTTCACTACTGTACTGACAGTGGAACCCACAGAGTACTTAGAATACAAGATTAAGGATGGACTTGTTTCTTTTTAACTTTCTGTACGAAGCTGTAGCCACCCTGCAAGTCACGTGTACACTGTACATGCAATTAAATTTTTATAGAGGGACAATCATACAGACAATTAACTCAAATGGATTGGATGTCACCAACATAAAGAGCATCTCCAACGGCAGCCGGCAAATTTCCTCTCACTTCCTTAAGCGGAGGACGACATCAAACGCCAGCGGCGTGCATTTTTACAACTCTAATCAACTAGATGAAATTCATGCAAACACGGACTGATTTCATATAAGCATGAAGGATTTCGTATAAAAAAGGCGGATCTTCATATAAACATGATGGATTTCATTACATTTACATGAACTAAGAGGTGGCAATCTGGCTCTCTTGTATAATTAATACTCCCTCCGTCCAGAAATACTTGTCCTAGAAATGGATGTATCTAGACTTATTTTAGTTCTAAATGGCCGCCTGCGGATCCCTTTGTCTTCCTCATGTCCATCAGACACTTGCAGGGTCGATGAAGGTCCTCGGAAGAGACGAAGCAGCAAAGAAACCACCTGAATCCGCGGTCGTCGCCTCGGCGGTGGCCTTCATGGGTCCTAAGTGGCGGCGGCCTCCCGTGTTCTACTTCTCCTCGATGATGGCGGCGGACATGGAGAAGCTGGCCACCTTCTCGTCGCTCTCCATGCACCCGGCTTCTGTCTCTGCCTGCATGGCGCTGCCGCAGGCACGGGAGGCGCGCCCACAGACACGGGAGGCGTGGCCACCGCAGACACTGGTGGCGCGGTACGACGCGGCAGCGATGGCGCCCGTACCGGCGTGCTCGCCATCGTGCCGGCGTGGAGCAACTCGCCAATCCTCATCGAGCTGAACTGGAGCGGCGAGTTGCTGAACCACACACCTGCTTGGGACGACAACTGGCTCCGTCGGGCCAAGCGAGGTTGGTGAAGCACCGAGCAGCCTCGGCCATATCCGGAGAGCTCGGCGGGCCACCCAGCCGGGTAATATGCCGGTGAACAGCTCATCGGAAGCCATCGGAAGAGTGGAGAAAATGGTGAAGGAGGAGATGGGGAAGTGGCGGAGGGGTGCGATTCTTGCCCGCTGTCTGTCTGGCCTCGTGTAAATAGAGGGCGGACGGTAGGAGCTTGGCCGGCGTCTGGCCTCGTTTAAACTAAGGGCGGACGGGAGGAGCTCGGCCGGTGTTGCATTTAATTCCGGCCCGCTCATGAACGGACGTGTGGCCGAAGTAGGATTCTCGGTTTGCATGCGGGTTTAACGGAGGGGTTTAATGGAGGCGCCGGGCATGCAGCGGGCGGCGCAGTACTATTCGATTTGACAGCAGTAATGAGCCGGCAAATAACAAAGGCCCTCGCCTCTCGTGAAACCGACCGAGCTAGACTACCCCACCCTCTAGCCTTTTAAAAAATGTATATACTCCACTTTTGAACAGTAGTACTATTAAAAAGGCTTTTCACAATAATGGTGTCCAACATAAGTGCACAACCCACCCCTCAAATAAAATTAAGCACCCTGGAATTCTTTGACAAAACTAAGCACCCTGAAACTCTTTGACAACTAAACTGCTGGCTATATGATGTTGGCCATATATATTGTACGTATATAATGTGAAGAAACGAGTGGTTTTCATAAGATGACTTAATACTCACCTAGACGGAGGGAGTATTCGATTTGACAGCGGGCGGCGCAGTTCCCGATACGGCTTTAATGTAGACGAGGGAGGGAGGAGCGGTTCCCGATATGTTGAACGGCCATTGCATCCTCCTTCAATTAATGCATGAGGGAAATAATGGGAGGAGGTCCGAGAAAAGAGGCTGCACGATGTGAATGCAACGCAGTTTGCCCTCATTGCCCTTATATAAAGGCGCCCCTCCATTCCAATGCATCTACCACATCGTACGCACCTAAGCATTTGCCTAATCACCTACACTAAGCGCAAAAGAGCTCACTCCAGACCCATGGTGGCGATGCGCGTGAGCGGCCAGCGGCTGCGCCAGATGGTCCATGACGCCGGCCTGCGGCATGGCGCCGAGGATTGTCTCCAGAAGGTGTTGGAGACCGGCTGGTGGATGGCCCCCGTCGACGCCAACTATGAGTCTCAGTTGGACCAGATGATCGTTGACACCAGCAACAAGTTCATCGGCATCAAGAAGCTCGTGGATGACATTGCCGTACTCCTCCAGCCCACGTGCCCGGGCTCCTCATTGCCTGCCACCCTAATCGGCCTCCATGGCTGGAACCTCTTTCAAGCACTGGTGGCCCTGGGACTGCCCGCCGACGCCATGAAGGATGTCCACCTGGAGGTCGCGCTCGCCGCGAGGCGCCTCGCCCTGCAAGAATTCGTCGACCTACACATCCACGTGTACGAGCAAATCGTGCACATAGGTATCTACAAGGCCAGTGAGGACGCTACGACGTTGGCCTTCCTCAACCGGCTGGAAGCGTTGGATGCCTTTGCTGAGAAGCACCTCGACCTCGCCACAAAAGCCGCCGCTCCTTTGCCGCCGGTCGGTGGCCCGGCGCACTAAGTTGAGGAGGAGGAGGTCATACGTTCGTGGATCCATCTTTCTTCTTGCCTTCTGTAACCACTACTGCGATCGCATCATCGTGGCCTTAATTCTTATTGTGTTGTTGCATTCTCGTTCTAGTCAATACCGACATGTGCGATCCCTTTGGTTAATTATATGCATCACTGTAACTAGTACTCCATCTGTCAATTTATAAGTTGTGCTTACCTTTTCCATCAATTTCGTGCAACGCGCGGGCATCTTGCTAGAAACACTACTCCCTCCGTCTAGGTGAATAAGTCATCTTAGATTGTGTGTATGTCATGTGGGGCCTTAGTGTAGCTTGCCTAAGGTGTGGCTTGAACCAAACACTCACCTAAGTTAATCAAACTTGCCTAACCTTACATTCCATGAGATTTTGCCACATGTTAGAATCCAGCAAGCTCCACATGTAGAAGCATAATGCACAAACCACCAGAATCTCATGTGTGCAATGCACGTGTACCTTACTAGTACTAGTTGCTAGGAGTAGTAGTAAGAAACAAATTCCAGTTTTGGCACGAGCTCATACTGCGGGAGCACCACAAGGCCTGCCGCAGGAGTTACATTTCCCTCTCGGGGCCCACGGGACCAAACTTCAGTGGCTTAGTGCCCGGCCTATGAGTCAATGACATGCGGACCTTAAATGCGGCGAACCTTAAATGCGGCTGGCCCACATGTCATTCTCATGGTGGTGGCATGGATCGTGACTCACTCGTTTGAGATGAACCGACCGGTGGTGGAGTGGCCCTCGCGAGGGTGCCACAGCTGGGCGTCGGGGCGTTACGAGGCGTAGATGGCCACACCGGCGGGTACTACCTGTAGTACATAAGTACTCCAGCTGAGGATTGATGCCCGGGACAAAATGTGTCACAGCCGCTGGATGAAAATTCGATAGTGCGCGAGTACAGATCGGAGCACAGTAGCGGAGCAGGCAAACCGCGTCCAATCGGGTGTGTCTGTGGTAGAAAGTTGATGGTCGCCGTAGTTCAGCTGGCCCGCATGTCATGCACACAAAGGCAGAGGAGCGGTGGGGCCGAGAGGGGTGAGGGGCACATTAGGGGGATGATGACCCCCTGACGCGAACAATCCTACCATTCTGTCACTGACATGTGGGACCCATAAGCATGGGTCCCACCTGTCAGCGAAGAAAAGGCAGGGCAAGGCAGTGATAGCCACATCAGAGGATCCATGTCCGAGCCGGGGGATGTCGTGCCATGGGTTGGAGCGGCATCATGGGAATCGCGTGTGGGTGTGGCAGTGGTAGAAACAAGAAACATGATGGTCGTCGTGGTTCAACTTCCGTGGACAAGCTGTCATGTCTGCTGTACATGTATATCAAAACTAGAGTGTTTATATTTCAAGCACATGAACAAGTATTATTCTACTACTTTGGATCCATTGCAACGCACGGGCCATCACATTGGTAGTAGTAGTGTCCATCTCTATCTCTGGAGGCCTTCCCTCGTTCATCCTTTTCTCTCACAAGATAAACTACTCATACAAATGCATCTTGATGTTCCGTGGAACGCATGAGGATGTTTCCTTGGGGGTCTCTCCAGCGCGGCGTGGATGTAGTTGCAAGTTGACGCCCCTTGAGATGCCGACGTTGAGGGGCACTCGGATTTCCTCTGATGAGCATGTAAGATGAGTTTGATCACGTAGTAAATGCATTCTAAAGACTACTTCCGTGTCCATTTCCTAATTCTCCCCTTGCCCACTGTTTCACAGGTTAGGCTCGGTGCGAGTGGAGATTGGCTTGCATATGTATGGGAGGGTACCAACATCAATTTGCACAACATTTACAATGGTGAAACCGTTCCCGTAGAACCTTTGTCCAACATCGGGATCAGCCATGCAATGGGCCACCGCATGAATTGGTACGATGGAACCACGGTGAGATTGAATAAGATAGCACGAACCTTGCACATGGCGGTCAAAGGCGGACCATGCTATCTGCGGCCGATTTGTTGCTGTTCGAGTAGGAAGACGCTGTGCTCCTTTCTAACCGCATCTTCGCGGTGACAAACCAAGGGACTTATTTTGTATGGGACACATCCTACGATATACTCCCTCTCTCCCAGTTTATTTGTTTTGAATCTTTTCGTTTTATAAGTTTCAAATTCAAATTTAGAGCTCCCCATCACATGTTGAGATTACAATGTCCATTAAATCGTTGCGTGCATGTATAGTAATGAAAAAAATCTCGAGTTTGGCACGAGTTCGTGCTGTGGGAGCACCACAAGCCCTGGCGCAGGAGTTACATTTCCCTCTCAGGGCCTTCGGGACTGAGCTTCAGCGCCTTACTACACCTACCTTTGAGTCAATAACATGTGGACCCGATAGGTGACTGGTCCACATGTAATGCTCCCGTAGGCAGAGGGGCATTGGGGCCAAGAGGGGTGAGCCGCAGGTCGGGGGACGTGTGGTTTCATGGGATCGAGCGGCATCATGGGAATCGCGGGTGGCTGTGGTAGAAACTTGATGCTCGCCTCATTTTAGGTGGCCCACATGTCATGCACACAAAGGCTGAGGGGCGGGGCGGCCGAGAGGGGTGAGGCGCACGTCGGGGGGCGTGGTGCCGTGGGTTGGAGAGGCGTCGTGGGAATCGTGAGATGAAACGTGATGGTCGCCGTAGTTGAACTTCCATGGACAAGCTGTCATGTCTACGGACACATGCACTGCATACCGATCACTGGAAGGAGTAGCAGAGAAAGCTATATATGCGGATAAATAGTTCCTTATAGTCAAGCGGACCCACGCTACTACTCTGTTCCAAAGACATGCACACCATCGAAATAGTCCATCTATATCAATATACACCGAGAGGGAATAATTTTTTTTACAAGAGAGGAAATAGTTCATCCATCCATTATGCCCTCCTGCTGGTGCAGCCTCTTCTTCTTCTTATTCTTCTTCTTCTTGTTCTCATTCTCTGTGGGAGACGGCTTCGCAACAAGCTCTTTGGACCTTGCAGCTATCTCGAAACTCACACGGGCATCGAGGGCAGCATATTTTATCCGCTCGTACGTCAGGGGATAATTCTCCCATCCAGGTGACCTTAATGCCACCGTCTCGTCACCCTTCTGAAGATTTGTACCGAGCACAAAATTTGCTACGTCGAATAGGGATGTTGTCTATTTATCACAAACTTCTACTGGAATTTTGGTTCTGGTTTGTAGGTCAGCGATGCTATTCAAATCAAGGTTGTACGGCTCCAGCTTCTGTTTGTCCCCTTCGATGGCTGCCCCATAGAAGTATATGTCCTCCCAAGACAAGAAATCGTGAAGCTCACCTAGTATGGAGGGCAAGTGTATGATGTGGTACACCAAAACATCATCTTCGAGGCACAGCCGAAGGACGGTGGCGCGCTGGATCTTCCCAGGGGCATGCTCCGTGTACTCTGCGTCGAGACCGAAATGACCCTCGTCTCTACCTTTTCGAGGGAGTTGGATACATTGTTGATCCACTGCCGAACAACCCTTGGGTGGACGGTGACGGTGGCAACTATGCGCATCGAGCCTTCGACGAGGACATGTTGGACGCTAAAAACCTGCATCTCGATCTCTATCGCCATTTGGAACCGCTGGAACGGAGGGCTATGGTTTGGAGAATTAGGATTAGATGGCTAGTCTAACTGAAGTAGTAGATGATTATTTAAAGAGGTTAAAACAATGTGAACGCAGTGGGGTTTGGATGCAAATGAAGACGAAGGGGAGGTGAAGAAGCCGAGGAGAATCGGTTCCCGATGGAGAAGTAAATGGGAGAAGTGGCATGCAGGCAGTTGATTAGACGGCTAGGTAGACTAAACGAAAAGGCTATGCGGGTAGACTGATGAGTCGTACCTGTTCGTGTACGTGCCCATCCTTCCTGATAGGTGGGACCTATGCAAACAGATAAAAAATGTGCGTAGTTTTTTTGAGCGCGTGAGTGGGAGACACAACATTCTCTGGTTAAGGAATACTCCCTCCGTTTAGGTGAGTATAAGTCACCTTATGAAAATCAGGTTTTCCCAAAACCTTTAGGCATGGAGCATTAACTTCCTGCTCGATCCCCTCCCAGCCTCGTTAGCCAGCATTCTCTTCCTCTGCTGCTCGCGTTCTACCTTTCCATTTTTCCTCTTCTCAAGTGTGGAAATCTGCATGCCGTCCTTGATGCACCAGAAGACCACCACCGAACACACCGCTAGACATGCACTCGCAAGCGACCACCGAGCACGCACCGAAACCGACAGATGCACTCCATCAATCCCCTTCGCTGCAGCCCGCATCAGCACCGAGAATCCTCTCACCAGTCTCACTCGCTGCAGTGGCTAGCCGGCGCGAGACCGTATTTCAACTCCGAGATACTCTCACAATTACCTAACGACAAGCAATACACCCCTAACGTACTCATGTACCTCTAATCTCACCCTCTACTACTCACTAGACTCACAAGTGCGGAAGTAATCCACAGCTCAAGTCATCGAGAATAAAACTACTAGCTCACTGAATCTCCAACAAGACCGCGACGCAGTCACAATAGTAAGCCACTACATACGTGTACGACCCCCACTACACGACAGGTGTGATGTGTCCCAACAAATACTCATTCAGGTCGCCCGACTCCTGCCACAACAAGCACACTATTAGAAAGATCGCACCAAACACCGGTCGCGCCTAGAGACAGAGTACCACCTCCCCCAATACCCAGCGGGCCGCGTCGAGCCGTTCGGCCCTGATAATCGAGCCGATACCAACGACAATGCACGGCGTTGACCACCTATCAAGCCTTCACCCTGTGACACAGTGCAGTTGTCACGCTACTGCTACAGCACATTGGCCCCTCGTCTCATCTCCCTCTCTGCTCGCAACCAATTAAAGCACCACCCTCACACCATCCACCACATCTACACTATCCTCTCATCTCACGTCAACACCTCAAGCATCACTGCGTACGCACACCCACGCACAGACGCTGATACATCCTCGCCTCCACTTCCCCCCCTCCCCCCCTCCACGAAACAACAAACGATCACAAATCCAGCTAACCACCCTACCTCCCTACGTTCCAACAATCTGCACGACAGTCCTCGACCCCTACACATGACCATACACGCCCGCACATGCGCGCACCGGACCTACTCAAGCCGTAATTTCCGCCAGTTCCGACCGCTATCCCGAATCCCGCCCATCATATCTTTACGACTCTGCTCTGCCTTCTTTAGCTGGAGACAGCTCACCTCGCAGTGGATCGTCAAAGCTGATACACACTTCTGTGATGCTATTGCACACAATGGTATCATCTATGTGATCGACAAAGCGGATGGCAACACGTATTGCTGGGACGACACGTGTAAGTTGTTTCCGCCTGATGTTAATGATGACGCCATGACACTGTTTGAACTTTTTGTGATGATTGGCATATCCCTGTTTGAGCAGAATTTGAGTAGAACTATGGCAATGTATTGGAGACGCCGTAAATCAGCTATATTTGGAATGAGTTAATTCATGCAATTGTGACCATGTCATTACAACCAATTTTTACCCTTGAATAATCAAATGGTTAGGAAGATATGGATATTCTCCTTATTTTATAGTAATCTATATACTACTAAATATGAGTGTGTATCAATGGCCGTGTTAGTTTCCTCATTTTCATGATGTAGAAACATGCATCACACTGTTGGTTTCATCTAACCATACATTAGGGAAGTAAATGTGCATATGGAGAACTCTATATTTGGAAGTAGTGAAATCCTGTAATGCTAACCATGTGTACATACCTATATTCGCCCTTCAGCAATCAATGGCTAGAATAATATCCTCACAAAAATTTTGCCAATAGAACATGAGTATATAACAATGCATGGTATGTTACTTTCCTTGAAGAATTTTCTCGTGAGGACAGAACATGATTACATAACATGCATGACATGGTAGTTTCCTGTGAAGAATCCATTGTGAGATAACATGAGTATAACCATGCATGGCACTTCTATATTTTTGAACCCAGTATACATTTCCCTGTATTTTCCTCCCAGTTCCAACAAGGACATATCAATGTTGTTTCTTGCATTATCCTACTCATACTATGAACAATGCTGATCTTTCATTAACAATGCATGTCCTTTTTGATATGATGCAGTGTCCCTACAGTCACTTCCCTTTGTAATCACACCACCTTTGCCAAAAACAGGGAAGTACAAATGGTTCCTCGCTCGATCAGACGACAGCAAAAGACTGATGATCATTCGGACACATGAGCCGAAAAAGTTATATTACCAAAACCCCACTGTGTACAAGCACCGTGAAATACTTGAGTATCCGGACAGTGGCTGTTACGTCCATGAGCAGGATACCAGCTTGTTGGGGCCTTCGGGATTTTTGAGTTGGAGGCGGGTAAACAGCCTTGGTTCACACTCTCAGTTTCTTGGACTCAATTATCTGATTAACCAGGAGATCACCATTGGCAAGACCTTGATGGCAGAGAGACTGTGTTTGCTATGGAAAACTGTGTCTACACAACGAGCCCTAGGACTTCGGGAGCAAACTCCCCTGATTGTCAATGATACAACCTGCAGCCAAAAGAAGGTGAGAATGACAAAGGCATCTGGATTAATTTTGATCCTTGGATATCTCAAGTTTGATAGGCATTGATGTAGTTCAAGCATTCAGGTTGATACGTAATTGGGTTGTTGCGTCGAAAGGGTGGAGTACTGGTGTCTCTGGATCACTGGTCGCTGAAGCGGGGCTGCAAATTATGATGGTGTTGGATCATCCCTCTTCGAATGACTTGTTGTCTTTGCTGCTTGTTCTGGATGGGTAGTTCTCTCCTTTTTTATGCATATTCCTTGTCATTTGGTCATCCTCGTCTATGTCACTCTTACTATGTAATAGTTGCCTCTATTTAGAATGTCATTCTCGTCTGGATCACGAGAGTCTGAGCGCTGCAGATGGGTGTGTTTTCGCGGTGTAGCAAGACTTCTTATGAACTATCATGTCTTGATGTTTATGTCAGTAGTAGTCACTAGTTAGTGTTTGAATGTTGTATGTATCGTTGTTTTGAACTGTTTATTGTCTCGAACTACTGGTGGGCTAAATGAGGGCATCACCATTCTCCAGTGTTCAGAGTATATCTCCTTTTTTCAAGTAATAATTTGAGCTCAGTGTCTTTTCGATGATGTACACTTGTTTGGGCCAGTGAGCTGTCATTGAATATGGGCCGAGTAGTAATGCAATGCCAAATAGGTCAAGTATGACTCTCAGGCCGGGCTCTCAAAAGATCCTCAAAAAAAGGTCAGGCTCTCCAAAAAAAGAAAGAATAAGGACTCTTAGGCCGACATGTGGGCACCACCGGTGTTTTCGTGCCCTTGCGTGCCGATAGCATATTGATGCGTGTTCGAAATTCATGCTACCTTTTCATCCCTAATGTCCCGCCCCTCCCCCCCCTCTGGAATCTCGATTCCAACTCCAGTTCCCCCAAATCCCCCTCCTATACTCCCTGTACTCAAGCGCACTATCATGTCGCCGGGCAACGTGGATCTTTGAGCCGGAGATCCTAAGGTTCGTCATGCCTTCGGGCGCTGCGTGTTGTCCCTCAACAGTGGCATGGCAGCGATTGACAACTAGTTTTCCAGCAAAGTGGTGATGGTAACCATCAACGGCGACCGGCCTCCCGTCTCGCTGGACGACCTTGTCAAAGCTCTTGGCATTTTGCACGACATCCAAATAAGTGACTTGATCGTCGAATTCTGTCCGCCACTCACTGATTTCTTTGTTAGGTTCCGAACAACTTTCGACTACAGTCGCGTGTTCGAATCTTCCCGGCGTTTGTCCTCCGTTGGCGCGCTAGTGAGCTTTGATCGGTGGCACCCAGGATGGGCTTGGTGCCCTCTGAGCTTGAGTTTTTAACAAAGCTTACCTTCCACGGGGCATGCCTCAACGTGCTTGGAACAGCGAGTCCATGAACGAGCTTATCAACGGCCTTGGAGGTGAGCTCGTAAGTATGTTTGTTCCTCCAGATAGCTGGGCTCTGGCGGTTATGGCATGGATGAAGAAGTCGTCCAACATACTAAAGGTGATTGGTATTGAGATACCGGTGCAGGAACTAGGGTTGTACTATTCGTCACCACCAAGGCTGCCGCGGACCACGTTAGGGATGTACCTATATCGAGTCTTCGTGCATGTCGAAGAAGTGGTCAATCCATCAATCGAAATCCTACCGCCGCCGCTGGTGACAGGGTCCGTCAACAACGTCCATTACAGGAATGAACGTCAGACTTTCCCCTTGTTTCTCGGAACGATGGATGGCACAGGGCCTACCCCATCGTACGACAGAGGCCACTACTTCTTTGGGGAAAAGAGGTAGGGCTGGCTGCCTGGATGTGCTCTAATTTGAGGTAACAACTGAATCTTGTCAGATACTAGTTAAATCCGAGCTATGGGTGTGAAGCACTGATGTGCCAGTACATTTGATTGTGACCTGTTCTATTTTTATACCTGAACTTTTTTTAGAAATGGCTATACGTCAACTTAATGTGCTAGCAGAACTTATTTTGTTGTTTGTCTGTTTTCTTTGCACAACATTCAAGATATTTCCCCGTCATTGATAAAGACGATGAACCGTTATGTACGAGTTCGTTGGTTTCAACATAGCCCTACCTGTAGCGATCCACTACTTCCACCCTGATTGTGCCGCCTACGTGAATTTTTTTATGGAAGTTTAGTGTGCTATGATGTTCTATATGATTGTGTCAATTATATAAAATTTTACTGAGCATCAGCAATGCATATGGCTGAAAGATGTATTTACGAGCATCGGTCGATGGGTCTCTCTCTCTCTCACACACACACACACGCACGCACGCACACACACATGCATAAGTGGGACCAGTTGAATTATTTCTTCGCTCGTGACAGTTTTTAATTAGGTTCCACTATACTCTAACTTTTTTCTTAAGTTATTAATTGACTCAATGACTTCAAAAAGTTGTACAGAAGCGTTGTTTGGGCCTTTCCGGCGTCGCTGAATGTGGGCTGAGTAGCCACGTAAAATTGTACTATACTACAGAGGCCTTTTTTTGAACATCAGCAATGCAACTGGGCCGACAGTTGTACACAATATCCGGGTCAACTTGTTATTTTCCGCCCAGCTGGGCTGCAAATCTTTCCTAGGAGGGATGCATTAGGCTTAACAAGAAAATGGGCTTTAAGAAATAATAAATGGGATGTAATTATAAAAATTGGGCAGTAACTATAAAAAATGCACCAAACACGTAATTA